>NW_023425520.1:6262500-6557500 GCF_014108245.1 Pipistrellus kuhlii | reverse complement strand
ACGTAAGTTCAGACATGTAAAGAGCTCATAATGAACCCAGCACGTGGGAAATGCTACCTATGTGCATATTTGCTTTGGAGTGGCTGTGGGGCTTGTAGGTGAGAGAACAATGATGCAAGAACACTCACAGAGAACTGTAAGGGGTGGGAAGGACTACAGGGGACACAACATAGGGCCAAAGTATACACACACACACACACACACACACACACACACACAATGCCGAGACAAAAAGCCTACCCACTTCCCAACCCACTTTTGTGAAAGGGGAGGAAAGGGGAGGAGAAAGAACCTGGATCAATGGAGAATTTACACCAAAGACGCTGCAGAAAAAATCAGGAAGGGACTGCATTGATCTCAAAGTAATTAGGTGAGTTTTTGCTAAGGACACAAGAGAGAGCTTAAGAGCTCACTTCAGCTCAATTATAGAGAAAAGGGGTCTATTTTGCACAATCGAGTTTGGGACCTTGGAATGCATACCCGCAGTAAGCCTACGACTGGCTTACTGCTTCCCACTTCCTATTTCTGCAGCTGCTCCCGCTGGTCCGAGATGGCTCAGCCTCTGCCCCTGCCCCTACCCCATCTTGCGAATCACAAAATGAACTCAGCACCTCCTCACCTGGCCTGGGCCGCAATGACCCCACATGATACATGGGGATGATGACCTTCGCGTCTCGCATGCCTCTGGAATGGCATGGGCAGGACCACGCCAACCCTGGCTGGAGCCTGGGGACCAGAATCAGCTGCTCCTTCCTGAGGATTAGAGCATCACCTTTCTACCTAAATGAGTAAAGCATGTACCATGTCAGCTGGCAAGCAAGTGCTTTGAGGAAAAAACATTATATCCTTGTAATTATTATTGTATTCTTTGTGTTCTAAGATCTCCGATGGTGTGACGTGCCTGCATGCGCGTGCACACACACACACACACACACACACACACACACACACACGTGTGGGTATGTATTCGGAAACCTCTATGCAAAGGAAATGCCTATGTGTACACAATTAGGGAGGTGAGGGGGGCTTCAGCTGGAAGGGATTCCCTAATGAAAACTGTTGTGCTGGGCAAAGCAGCAGCTGGGAAGGTTTTGAGATTCCCATTGTCAGGGGCAGGCACTCCACAACTCATCAGAATTCCTGGGGGTGGAACCCAAACCTCAGGAATTTTTTAACTCCCAGGTAATTCTGACCGGCTGCCAAGGTTAGGGACCGGTGCTGTAGCAGATCCTCGCTTCTCAGAGTGTGGTCCGGGACAGGCATTGTCAGCATCTCCTGGGAACTGCTTGTTAGAAATAAAAACCGGGGGCAGCGCTCCAGATCGACTAAATCAAATCGGCATTAGAACAAGATCCCCACCTCTGGGTCTTCCGGGGCGGGTGAAATGAGGCTGGGGCTGCTGCAGGCATTCCCACTCTTTCTGGCTACAAAAGGTTGGCAATCCATGGGCCTCAGTTTCCTCGCTGGTGAGACCATGTGGGCCGCTTGTGAGTGAGGCTGTGGCCTCCCGCCCAGCCAGCTCCAGATGATCCCAGGTCCCAGCCCCTCCCCCAGCTCAAATCCCTGGGGTGGCCTGCTGGGGAGTCCAACCCCGGAATGGCTGAATCCAGCAACAGCTAAAAATTAATTCCCTTCAAATCAATAATTTGCAATTAAACACAGAAGACACGAAAGCCAAGGGGGCAGGCTTCTGGAAAGAGGACAGCTGAGCACTTCAAGCCTGGAAGTGAGGTGGGGGTGGGGCGCCCAGCCCAGTCCAAGCAAACAAATGAACATTCGGCTCCATTGTCTGTGGGGAAGCAAGCTGAGGGACTTAAGTGGTACTTGAGGGGTGGAAAAAAAAATAAAAAATCAAGAGCTCCTATCAGCAGGACTCAGTGCCAGGAGCTAATTTACCTTCCTCGGTCTCTCTGCTTCCACACTTCCCGTGGCTCAGTGCCCCGCTCCTCCATGCTGGGGTCCTCTGAAGCCTTTAGAACAGCTTCGCAGATTGCTGGCTGCAAACAGCACCAGCTCATGGAAGATCTGGAAGCCTGCCTGGGTCCCCTCCCCATCCTCAGCAGCAAGTGTCAGACCAGTCTGACGGAGTGCCAGGCGGGCAGTGTCAAGGGGGAGGGCAGACTGGATACAAACAGGCAGCTCCATGAAGCTGGATTGAATGATGTTTGATGCTACCCAGGGAAAGAGGAGCAATTTGGGGGTAGGAGCCACCCCCCAGGTCTCCGGAGATGTGTAGGGATGTGCTGAAATTCTTGAAGCAAAATTGAAATGTGTTTCATCTTCAAAGTAAATGTATGCCATACAACTTTGGGGGTGGGGTGAGGAACACAAAAATATAGTATAAAAAATTATAACTCAACAAAGATGGGAAATTCACTGTATAGAGATTATAAAACAAAACACAGGTCTTTTTTAGTTTCTCCAAAACCACAGTAAAATGAGGAAAGGAATACCATCTCTTTCTCTTACAAGTGTAAACTAAAGGCTTGCTTCCGATCATTTATAAGCCAAAGCTGGACTCCTTGCCCAGAAGGACAGGCAAAAGAGTCACACTTACTGAGGAGCTACTATGTGCCAGGATGCAGGTGCTTTAACACTTCATCTCATCTAGTCCTCATAGTACCATTTGGAAACAGATTTTAGTATGACCCTCATCTTACTTGGGAGGGGGGAAAAATCAATTTCAAAATATAAGTTGAGCCCAACTCTATGTAAAGCACTCATCTAAAACATGAAGAACTTTAAGACTCAGTCCCAAGTTATAATCTTATATAAGCAACATCCACAAAGGAAAAGATGATGTAATCCGCCGGGACCGGTTTGGCTCAGTGGATAGAGCGACGGCCTGCGGACTGATTCCGGTTGAGGGCATGTACCTTGGTTGTGGGCACATCCCCAGTAGGGGGTGTGCAAGAGGCAGCTTATCGATGACTCTCTCTCATTGGTGTTTCTGACTCTCTATCCCTCTCTCTTCCTCTCTGTGAAAAGTCAATAAAATATATATATTTTTTAAATTAAAGTTAAAAAAAAAGATGATGTAATCCAGCAATTGTTAAATGCCAAGTGGGTAGGGCAGAAAAGAAGAGCTGTGTGAATATGGATAGAGAGAGACTAATCAGGGCCCCAGTGGACAGGAAGAGATGCACAAGTTGGTGTGGAGATGGGGAGGGAGGTCTTAAAAGAAAACTTTGCTTGAAGGGTGAAAAGGAAGAAGAACATTCCATGTGAACAGGACAGATAGAGCAAGGTACAGAGATGAGAAAGGGTAGACTGAAACTGTTAAATGGTATGAAGACTAGTGTTCAGATATTTTTGTTCCTAAATGATGTCTAATCCTATAATATCATAAGGCAATGTAACTATTTGGTCATTTAACAATTATTTGCTTGCTTGCTTTGGACCAAGCACCCCGAGGCACATCCACTGGTCTTGAACATTGCTAAGAGCTCAACCTCCTGCAGAAACATGGAGCCAGATCCTAATCTCTCTTTCTTCCAATTGCAGTTGACATTCAATATTATTTTGTATTAGTTTCAGGTGTACAGCCTAGTGGTTAGAGAGTCATATTTTTTACAAAGTGGTCCTCCTCAATATTTTCAGTACCCACTTGGCACCATACAGAGTTTTAAAAAATATTATTGACTATATTTTCTACTAGAGGCCTGGTGCACAAAATTCATGCACAGAAGAGGAGGGTGTCCCTCAACCCAGCTTGCACCCTCTCCAATCTGGGACCCTTCAGGAGATTTCCGACTGCCAGGATTGGGCCTAAACCAGCAGTCAGACATCCCTCTCACAATCTGGGACCACTGGCTTCCAACCACTCCCCTGCTTGCCTGCCTGATTGCCCCTAACCACTTTTGCCTGCCAGCCTGATCACCCCCTAACTGCTCCTCTGCCTGCCTAATAGATGCCTAACTGCTCCCCTACTGGCCTGATCACCCCCAACTGTCCTCCCCTGCCAGCCTGATCACCCACAACTGCCCTCCCCTGCCGCAACCTGCCTCTTCCACCAGGATCCGCCTCCTTGCACGAGGTGGCAGAGACACTGGGACCGGCCTCCTCCACGCTGCAAGGAGCCATGGGACCCCTAGGCCTCACTGTGTGAAGCGGCCACCACCAGGCCCCACCTCTGCTGTGTGTGTGGCCATCTTGTGGCAGCCATCTTGTGACAACATTGGGTGAGGTTGTCACATGAGGGAGTGACGCCACCTAGGATTTTATTATAGAGGATGCTGTAGTTTACATCCCCATGACTGTTTTATAACTACCAAACTACTCTTTTTAACCCATTTACCTTTTTCACCAAGTTCCTCAATTCTCCTTCTCTCTGGCAACCATCAGTTTGTTCTCTGTGTCTATAAAGCTGTTTTAATTTTGTTTATTTTATTCTTTAGAGTCCACATATAGGTGAAATCATATTCTATTTGTCTTTCTCTGAGTTATTTCACTTGGCATAATATTTTCTAGTCCATCCATGATTTCACAAATGGTAAGACTTTATTCTTTTTTGAGGCTGCGTAATATTCCATTGTATATGCACACCACCCCTTTTTATTCACTCATCTATTGATGGACATTTGGGTTGCTTCCATAGCTTGGCTATTGTGAATAATGCTACAATGAACATAGAGGTGCATATATTCTTTCAAATTAGTTTTTTGTTGCTGTTGTTTCTTTGGATATATACCCAGAAGTAAAGTCACTCGGTCTTAGGCAGATTCATTTTTCATTTTTTAAGGAAACTCCATGTTTTCCATACTGGTTGCACTAATCTACATTCCCACCAAGAGTGCACAAGGGTTCCCTTTTTTCCACATCCTCGCCAACACTTGCTGATTTCCTGATGATAGCCATTATGACAGGTATGAAGTGATATCTCACTATGGTTTTCATCTGCATTTTTCTCATAATTAGTGACATTAAGCATTTTTTCATATGTCTATTGACCATATGTGTTTCCTCTTTGGGGAACTATCAGATCCTTTGCACATTTTTTTAAAATATATTTTATTGATTTTTTTACAGAGAGGAAGGAAGAGGGATAGAGAGCTAGAAACATCGATGAAAGAGAAACATCAATCAGCTGCCTCCTGCACACCCCCCACCAAGGATGTGCCCTCAACCAATGTATCGATACAAGCCTTTGACCAGAATAGAGCCTGGGACCTTTCAGTCCACAGACCGACGCTGTATCCACTGAGCCAAACCGGTCTCGACTCTTTGCACATTTTTTAATTGGATTGTTTGGAAGGGTGTATTGGTATTGAGTTGTATGAGTACTTTATAAATTTTGGTATTAACACCCTATCGGATATATCATTGGAAAATTTCTTTCCATTAGTGGATTATCTTTTCATTTTGTTGATGGTTTCCTTTGCTGTGCAAAAGCTTTGCAGTTTGATGTAATCCCTTTTTTTTTTCCCCCTTGCCGGAGAAGATATATCAGAAAACAGTAAGATTCCATTCTCTTAATGGGTGACCTGGAACTATAGACTGAGGCACCTACCTCACCACTCTAGAGCCCAGCTGTGTGTTGGCACTGTTCTCCTAAATGTAGAGCAAGGGCTATGGGGAAGGTGCCTGACACCTCATATTAGTCAACTGAAGTTATTTGTATTGATTCCCATGGAGACTCAGATGAACCATTACTAACCTTTACATACTACCCAAATTCAAAGTCATTGTCATAAGAAGGAGGAGACATTGGGCATAAGCCAAGCCTCTCTATGGTAGAAGTCGTCCCCTAGGGGAGGCTAGTAAGACCTCTCTCTTCTCTTCCGAAGAGGCAAGACAGTCCTTCTCCAAAATGAAGAGATTCTTGTCTGGATTTTTTAAATTTCAGAACATTTTATTGGACCACTGCTCTGCTGAGTGGAGCATCTAATAAAACAAAAAGTCACAGGACACATAAATATTGAATTTGAACACCAATTCAGCAGTGATGTGAGGTGACCAGGTGCAAGGCTCTTGCCTCCTTTCTTCTTCTCTCCTTTCTTTCCTCTAAGCTGTAGTATAGAATCCTTGAGCTAATCTGCTCTGAACAGCTATTAAATCTCTCTCTGTCTCTCTCTCGTGCTCTATCTCTCTTTCTCTCAGCTAGGAGGGCAGTATAGTCCGACTCTGCTCTCATCACTGAGGTAACCTACTCTCTTTGACTCCCCTTTTGCTGGGAGCCAACATGGTTTCCCATTACATAAGAACCAAGACTCTATTTGGATGTTGAAAAAAAAATAGAGGGGTTCACAAAACTTGAGGCTATGTTGCCCTGCCTGATATAGGAAAAAGAACCCGTGAAGATCAGCCCCATTTCTGGAGTCCTGCAGCAGGGCTTGTGTGGAAATGCTAAGCAGATATATTCTTCCTTTCTTTGCCTCCCTTGTGCACCTCCCTCCTTTGAGGGAGACCTCCCGAGGAGAACGATGTAGACCAAACAGAATTCAGATACGTCTGAGTATCCTAGTCAAATATAATGGCAACACCACCCCTTCATCACACTCAGTCTCCATGACTTCCAACTCCTCTGAAATAATTAACTTTCTAGAAAACCAGGAAAATTGGGGTTCTATAAAAATTCTACTTTCTCTCTTCTCACCTCTCTGAAACACAACACACACACACACACACACACACACACACACACACACACAGCCCAGCTCCACACAAATTAGATTGAGACGTTTCTGGGAAAACAATCCATGATTCTGTTTCCATGGAAGCAATTGCATGTCCCAAGTGGCAGCAAATGGCAGGCAGACACGGTGAGGGAGCTCACAGTGCCACAGTGGGCCTTCTCCCTCGCCACCAAGTGGAGCAGAATGCACCACAGGGAAGTGGGAGGCAGAGCTGAGCTTCACCAGAAAAACCAAACCTCAAGGGAGGCAGTGAACCCCAGCTGTGCCCTGTCTTTGGGGGCCCATGTACATCTGGGCACTCTGGGCACGGCTCCAGCCAATCAGCCAGGCTGATCCTCCCACAGCTTTGCACAAAAGGCTGCTCAGTCGGAGCAGATGGCAGCGCCTACACCAAGATGGAGACTGCCCGGGGGCTGGGCAGAAAGAACATCCATTGCTCAATGCAAATGCCCCTTCCACACACCCCTGTGGGCAGACACCCCTTGCTTCCCTCTCTTCTAAAGCCAGTGTCCCAAAGTGTGCCCCATGCACTGCCAGTGGTTCACAAGATGATTTGTAGTGGGGCATAGATGAACATTCTTTCAAAATGTTGAGTTACATTATTTATTGTAATCTGTATTAAAAAAAAGGAGAACTTACAAAAACTCTGATTTCATGGGTATTATTGCCTGGCATAAACACAAAGTATTTAAATAAAATGTGAGTCAATTGTAAGAAACTATTAAGTAAACAATTGGTAAGTTTCTCATAGATATGACCCCAATAAAATGAAAATTGTATGAGCATAAATAAAGTTTGGGAAATGAGTTAAAGGAAAGCTTCCAGTGTCCTCTCTCAGGAATGGATAACTTTCCAAGCAAGGAGGAAGGAATTCTTTGATTTTTTTTATTTTTCACAGAGAGGAAGGGAGAGGGATAGAGAGCTAGAAATGTCAATGAGAGAGAAACATCTGCCAGCTGCCTCCTGCACACCCCCTACTGAGGATGTGTCCACAACCAATGTACATGCCCTTGACCGGAATCGAACCTGGGACCTTTCAGTCTGAGCCAAACCAGTTTCAGCAAGGAAGGAATTCTTGACATGACAAGGATGCAAGGTGGGGCTACCACATACATTCTCTATGGGGGCCCATCAGTGTTTGGAGTGGGGGAGGGGTCCCGTGGCCTCTATTAGACAGTACCTAGCACCACTGCCCAGCCCTTCACTGAGGTTCTCATGAGCTATCTCAACTAGGAAGCTCAGCTCATTGAGTTCTCATTAACGCTGACCAGGATCCTCCCCTGGGTCAGTTCTCCTGGCCAGCAAAGATGGACAATGTCAAAGGTCAGTCCCTTGAAAGGCCTCTTTGTCCTCCCACTTAGAACCGTTATCCTGGAGCCAGCTCTAGGCAGCCAGCAATCTGCTCCTTCCCTAAGCCTCACTCTGGCTCTTCTTCTCTTTTAAGACTCAAATACAACTTCTAAAAGGAAGGCATGGCCAGCCCCAAAATGCACTTCCCAAGGTCTCCCCACCCTCAAGTGTTGTCACAAAGGAAGAAATAAAAGTAGAAGGGAAGCAGAAAGCGTTTCTATAATCCTTCCTCTTGACTCCACCCTTTTTCAAGAGCCACTGAAGCTTCTGGAGAAAGGAGCTGGACCATTCGATATCCCATTGTTAAGGGAGTACCAATAACAACAAAATACTGATAATAATTGTGATGTATTGAACCTAAATTTATTATAACTCTATAAGTGTCATTGGTCTCATTTTTTCATATTTTTATATTTTATTGATTTTTTTACAGAGAGGAAGAGAGAGGGATAGAAAGTGAGAAACATTGATGATAGAAAAACATTGATCAGATGCCTCCTGCACACCCCCCACCGGAGATGTGCCTGCAACTAAGATACATGCCCTTGACCGGAATCGAACCTGGGACCTTTCAGTCCACAAGCTGACACTTTATCCACTGAGCCAAACCAGTTTTGGGGCTTTGTCTCATTTTATAGACCATCATTCTAAGACTCAGAGAGGTCAACTAAAACTTGGCTCATTAAGGGCAGGACCAGGACTCAAACCCAAGTCTGTGTGACTCCAAATCTTGTTCTATTTCTTGGACTCAGCTGCCTCCCTTGCATGGTCTTCCTCAAGTTTCTTTGTGTCATTTGTGCCTGTTCACATCCCTCCCTACTTCCTCTGTGCATGTAGTCAGAGGAGATCCCTTGAGACCCCATCAATCTGAACCCCTGTAAAAGGCCATTTCCTCATAACACACCCAGCACATCTGTAAAAACAATTTCTCCTCAAGCCTACAACTGGACCTCATAATAAAAACTCACCATCCAGTAGAGCCTTAAAAAAAAGTCCTGATGGCATTTTAACTACTAGAGGGGCTTAGTGATGTTTATTTCCTAGTTATTTTAAGAGGGGGAAAATCATGCCTTTTGTCTCTCTAGGATAGGACTGTCTAGGGGACACCAAAATATTTGTTTTTTCCATTGGAAAGATTTTGTTGGTCCTCAAATATGTAGACTAGATTATGGCATTGTATATCCCCAGATCCTCATCTAAGGCATGTAGGTTTATTTCTCACTTAAAGTCAGCTCCAGGTTCAGGGGATTCTCCAGACAGCTAGCCTCCAGGTAGGGACTCAGCATTTGCGGAGCTTCTATCATACAGCCCTTTCTGTCTTCCAAGATTGCCAAAGCAGTGGAAGAGAGAACTGGCTCATGTCGCATTGTCCAAAACAAGTTATGGTTATGGCTAATTCAAGGAGATGGAAATGTGCCCTCTGCCCATGTTCCAGAAAGGAGTGGTGAATCAGAAATATGTGTATCTTCCATGACCCTTCTCACCCACATGTGCAGGAGAAAGTAGCATTATCCAACAACATCAAAAAAAAAAAAAAGCTCAGTGAACACAGCACTGATCCAAAGAAATCCAAAACACTGATTCGGACAACTGTATGCACCTCTATGTTTATTGCTGCATTATTTACATTAGCCAAGATATGGAAGTAACTCAAGTGTCCATCAATAAACGAGTGGGTTAAAAAAGGCTGTGGTAGGTATATATAATGAAATACTACTCAGCCATAAAAAAAAAACCTTACATTTCCAACAGCATGGATGAATCTAAAAGACTTATGCTAAGTGAAATAAGTCAGGCAGAAAAAGACAAGTGCCATATGATTTCACTTATATGTGCAATCTAAAGAACAAAATAAACAAAGAAAATTGAAACAGACTCATACAGAGGATATACTGATGGTTGCCAGAAGAGATGAGGTTGGAGGACTAGGTGAAAGAGGTGAAGGTAGTTATAAAATAGTCACAAAAAATGTAAAGTACAGCATAGGAAATATAGTCAACAATATTGTGAGGGCTATGCATGTTGCCAGGTGAGTACTGGCAATATTTGGGGAGCACTTTGTAAAGCATAGGATTGTCTAACCTGTATATCTGAAACGAATACAAATAATATTGATTGTCAACTGCAATTGAAAAATGACTTTAAAGTTCTTTTTTTAAAAAAAATGAGTACTGGACTAGGAGTCAAGAGGCAAGGGTTTGAGGTTCTTCTCAAACATTTATCTATGTGACATATAAGTCACTTGGCCTCGCTGGTCTTCAGTGTTTGTCAGTGTAATGAGAAGAACATGGGTTCAGTGAACCTCACGGGGTTTTTGAGGTGGTCAATTTAAACTAGGCAGTGAATGGGTTTCTTCACACACAAAAAAATTGCTACTCTTTAAAGATTACCTTTTGTTTGTTCTGGGTTTTTGTTTGTTTGTTTGTTTTTTGTTAATCCTCACTGGAGGATATTTTTCCATTGATTTTTAGGGAGAGTGGAAGAGAGAGGGAAAGACAGAGAGAAACATCAATGTGACAGAAACACATTGATTGGTTGCCTCCTGCATAAGCCCTAACCACGGTCCGGGCCTGGGAGGAGCCTGCAGCCAAGGTACATGCCCTTGACTGAAATCTAACCGGTGACCTTTTGGTCCTCGGATCAACGCTCTATCCACTGAGCCAAACTGACTAGGGCTAAAGATTACTTTTAATTTCATATTTTCCTTCATATGGCAGGCAAAGAATAAAAACAGAAACAAAAAAAAAAACAAATACCAAACCTGTTTCTGGTGTACTGAGTTCAATCCTAGTTCTAGCCTCTTTACTAAAGATCTCTCTGAGCCTCAGTTTACCCATCTATTAGGTCTAGTAATAATTAATGTCGTTTTCTAATACTTTTTAAATCGAATTTATTTAAACAATACAACAAAATTTAATCAACAATATAGTTGCCATTGTTTTCTACTACTTGTGCCCAATGCTCAGGAAGCATTTTAATCCCTCTGTTGTAAAATTCTTGTGATTTTGATGCAAAAAATTCGGTCAATGCATTTTTGAGGCATTCTTCATTATTAAATTTTTTTCCAAGAAGAAAGTTTTGCAAAGAACGAAACAAATGGTAATCAGAAGGGGCAATATCAGGAGAATATGCAGGTTGAGGGAGAACTTCCCATTCTAACTGGCGCAGTTTTTCAGCAGTGATTCTTGCAGTATGCGGTCGTGCGTTATCGTGGTGAAGAATTACGCCCTTCTGATTAATCAGCTCGGGTTTTTTTTTCTCTTAAAGCTTGGGCTAACCTTTCCAATTGGGCACTATACACTGCACTTGTAATGGTTTGGTTAGATGGTAAAAGTTCATAATGAAGAATTCCTTTAAAATTCCACCAAACACACAACATCACTTTTTTTGCATGCAAGTCAGGTTTTGGCGTGGGCTGTGGAGCTTCATTTTTGTCCAACCATTGAGGCCACCTTTTCAAATTAACATACAGCACCCATTTTTCATCTCCGGTAACAATTTGCTCTGAAAACGGCAAACGGTTTTGACGAGAGAGGAGCGAACTGCAAATTGTGACTCTTTGATTACGGTTGTTGTCGGTCAACTCATGAGGAACCCATTTTCCAAACTTTTGGACTTTGCCAAGTGCACGCAATTGATTGGAAATTGTTTTTTGTGAACAATTTAAAGTTGTCGCAAGCTCTTGTTGGGTAATTTGAGGATTTTGCACCAAAGGAGCTTGAAGAGCTTCTTGATCAAAATTGGACACACGGCCTCGACCACTCTTGTCATCTAACGAAAAATTTCCCTCGCGAAATTTCTCAAACCAACGCTGGCATTTTCTGGCGCTAACTGCATCTTGACCAAGAGCACTACAGATGTTTTTGCAGCCTCACTTGCTTTTCTTCCTAATTGGAACTCGTAAAGCATGCAGTGCCGAATATGCTCTTCATCTGCCATCTTCTTAGCCCTAGTTTTGCAACAAAAACCAAACCAAACACAAACTTTTTCAAGCAAAACTTGTTAATTGCACTTCACACGTTCTGTAGATACCACGTGTTTGAAGGTTATGTCAATACAAGTCAACGCCAAGCAAGATTTTAAACGAATGTTTAAAAACGACATTAATTATTACTAGACCCAATATTAAATAGATGGTGACGCTGGTCCTACTTACTCCACATGAGATACTCAATACAATGCACTCAATATCTTGTAAAATGCTCTGCAAAAGAGAGGGATCATCACTCTGTCTTCCCTCTTGTCCCTAAGGTCTCTCTTCCTCCCTCGCCTTCCCTGCAGCTCAAATCTCCCATCCTTCAAAGGACCTTTCTTCAACCGTAATGCCCATCCCCCACTAAATTTTCCACAAAATTTTTTGTTGTTGTTGTTGACTACCAAATTTCTGAAAATAAGACTACATGTATATCTAGGCCCCTTTCTTATCTTCTACTCATTCTTTTATTTAACATCCACCTTCACTATCAGAGAAAAGTCCCCTGAGGTCTTCATTAAATTCCCATCAGTCTTGTTTTTCCTTGACCAATTGCAACATATGACAACCGGGACCAATCTGACTGGTTCACGTCCTGTTGGTTCTCGCCAGGTCCTATGTATATCTGTAAACCATCTGCCCTGTCGATTCTATCACTGAATGTTTCTCGTGTCCATCTCTTACTGTCCTCACTGCACCACTTGTATGTCCCATCCACTCTCTGGTATTGGCTCTCTTCCTAGACTACCTCTCACAACCATCTCTTCTTCCCCATTCCTTTTGTTCCTGCCCTGGTCTAAGCCCCCAGTTATCTCTTGCCTGGATTATTCCCTTAGCTAGCTACCTGACTGGTCTGTCTTTATCCAGCAATAAAATGGGGGCTATATTTGCTTCTAGAGTTATTGTAAGAAGAAAACCAGTTTATGAATTTAAAGAAAGTAGCACTGCAAAGTTGCTGGTACTTATTAAATATAGATCCTTCCCTTCTTCCCTGCTTAATGCAATGTCTAGTTTTTTCTTTCTCAAGCCTTGATTGGCTAGTATTCACCTGGGGAAAAAAAACTTTCAAATTGTCTCCACTTCGCCCTAACCAGTTTTGCTCAGTGGATAAGAGCACAGCTTGTGGATTGAAAGGTCCTAGGTTCGATTCCAGTCAAGGGCATGTACCTTGATTGTGGGCACATTCCCAGAAGGAGGTGTGCAGGAGAGAGCTGATTGATGTTGCTCTTTCATCGACATTTCTAGCTCTCTATCTCTGTTTCTTCCTCTCTTTAAAAAGTCAATAAAATATTTTTTTAAATATCTACACTTCTTCAAACTCTAAACATCTCTTTCCAGCCTCATGCTCAGATATCCTGATACCATCTCCCCACGCTTCTACTCTAATAGACGGTTCGTCGGTTCCTCAGACCCACCACCCACATGTATTTGGATGCATTATCTCCTCTACTTAAGACTTACTTCTTCTCTTCTCTAATAACAAGGCAGAATCATCTGAGAGTGGCGGGGAGATATGGGGGGTGGGAGTGGGGGTGGAGGAAGAAGTGCTGGCATGTTGCAAGCTAATGTCAAAAAACAGAGTCTGAGCCCTGCAAGTAGAAGGTCAAGCACTGGAGCAGGATATTTAAAGCTGTAGTCCCTGCACATGAGATGTGATCATGGGAAAAGATGACAGAGGTCAAGTAAATACAATGAAACCATGCGATGGAGCCTGATGTCAGCGCTGAGGCTCCTTAATGGGCTGTGGGCCAGCCTGGGTCCAGCTGCTGGAAGAGGCTCTTCATTGATGAAATCTGGAGCAACAGGAAGAGCCTGTGAGCCCCTCCTTCTCTCTCCCCAGGCTCCTCTTGAGGGAACAGACCCCTCTTCAGGGATTTAAACAAAATTTAAGAGGCTACTATGTGGCAGAGATGATGATAGGCAGTTTTAAATATCTCAGTCCCTCTGATTTCTGAGCCAGGAAATCTGTTGGTTCTGCTCCTGGTCTTCCTGAACATCCTACTAGGAACAGGCCTGGCATAAGAATGCATTAGAGGCTGCCCTCAAGGAACACAGCAAAATACCTTCTAATTGTGTGATGCTTCAGTTCACAAAGTACTTCCACTCACTCTGTCATATTCTTTACTCAAAGCCAAAGTTTATCTGTGGAGCAACTTTCGGTGATGGACAAAAGGGAGGGGAGGGGGGGAAGCACATTCCTACTGTCAACGAACTCAGAGAGATGCGGAAAAACCAATGCAGAAAAGTACAGCACAATGTAGAGTGCTCTGGAAGCCCAGAATGGGAGGGGCTGGCATTTGATGTAACTGAGAGGTGGCTCCAAAGCTTGCAGTGGCTTCAGGGCTGTGGGCGGAGGAGGAGAGAGAAGTGAGGTGAGTCCATAAGAGGGAGAGAAACATGAAGAGAACAACGGCTGTGGTTAAGCAGTTAGGGGTCAATAAGATGTCCCTATTTCCTCTTATGAAACCCTTTAAACTTTAAATGTGAAGGAATTTCTGTTCCTTGCAACCAAGTGATTCCCAATTACACCAGCTGCCTCAGCATCCCCCATTTCTTGGCAATCATACATAACTAGAGGCCCAGTGCATGAAATTTGTGCACAGGGCAGGTGGGTCCCTCAGCCCAGCCTGCACCCTCTTGCAATCCGGGACTCCTCAAGAGTCTAAACTGGTAATCAGACATCCCACTACCAATCTGGGACCACTGGCTCCTAAGTGCTCACCTGCCTGCCTGTCTGATCACCCCTAACTGCCTCTACCTGCCTGATCACCCCTAACTACCTTCCCTTGCCATCCTGATCTCACCTCCTAACTGTCCTCCCCTGCCAGCCTGGTTGCCCCCAACTACCCTCCCCTACCAGCCTGATCTTGGCCCCAATTGCCCTCCTCTTCTGGCCAATTTGATTCTGATCAGTCAGTTTCTATGCCAGTCAGTATTAAAAACTGTCTCCTAGGCAGCCACTGCCTCCTCACAGTTGCCCCAGATTTGGTTCTGATTGGCCAGTTTATATGCCAGTCAGTGTCTCTGGGCCTATCAACAGGGCCTGATCAGAGAAGCAGGGCTGATCAACAGCCCAAGCTAGGCTCAAAGAGAAATGGACTAGGGGCTGCTGGCCAGGCTTGGAGGGAAAGAGAGAGGCAAGTGCTGATCAAAAGCTGCCATAGATGCTGCAGATCAGCCCCTTCTTTTCTCTTCAGGTCTCTTTCTGAGCCTGATTCAGAGCACCTTGCACAGTCACTGTTGGGTCACTGGGCCTGCAGCTGCAGTCAGCCCTGGGTTACCATGGCAACCAGCGCTGACTGAAGGACTGACTTCCAGATTGGTGTTCTGATTGGTCAGTTTCTATGCCAGTCAGCGTCTCTGGACCTATCAACAGGGCCTGATCAGAAAGGCGAGGGTGATCAGCAGCCTGGGTGGAGGCCTGGAAAGAAATGGACACAGGGCTGCTGGCAGGTTTGGAGGGAAAAAGAGAGGCAAGTGCTGGTCAAAAGCTGCGTCAGATGCAACAGATCAACCCCTGCTTCTCTCTTCGGATCTCTTTCCAGGCCTGATTCAAAGCCCCTCAGCAGTCACTACTGGGTCACCCAGCCATCAGTGGTAGTAACCCAGCGCTGACTTCTTGATGCTCAGTCTTTGGTCCAGATCGGTCATTACACCCTGGCTCTTTATTATAGAGATGGCCTTGAGCTCGCAGGATTTTATAGGGACACTGGTTCACCTGTTCAGCTCCTCCTCCTTACTTCTTAACATCTTGTCCCATTCACTTCACTCATGGTCTCCATTGACATCACTCTGGTCCTTCCTGCAGAGTATCTTTCTGCTGTGGAAACATCATTGCCCTCTGTCCCCTCCCTTGAGGGCCAAGCTCTGAACTCCCAAGGAAATAACTGATACCTATCTAATTGGATTGGCTAGACCAGTGTTTTTCAACCTTTTTTGGGCAAAGGCACACTTGTTTCATGAAAAAAATCACGAGGCACACCACCATTAGAAAATGTTAAAAAATTTAACTCTGTGCCTATATTGACTATATATAAAGTAATTCTCTTGAATAGGAATCAAATAAACACAAAGAAAGTATTTTATAATTACTTTATTATGAAATATTAAGTAAACAAAATAGTGAAAAATTATAAAATTCTTGTCTTATCTGCACCTACGGCACACCAGGCAACATCTCTAGTGTGCCGCGGAACAGGGTTGAAAAACGCTGGTCTAGACCATACGAATCTTTATTGAAGGCGGAATAGCCCTCTTTTCTGGGTAGTACGTGTAAAATTAATTATATAAGCAGAAAATGAAATGTACCCATAATCCCATTCCCCAAATATATCCATTGCTATCATGTTTAGGGTATATATTTCCAGGATCTATTTTATAGACATTTACATGTAATTTACTTAACAAAGATAGGATCACACTACACAAACTACTCGGTTGCTTGCTATTTTTACAATTATGCTAGTAATGCTCTGTTAATTGCAAGTCCTAAAAGTCATCTTCAAAACGGCTAAAAGAAAAGTCAGCATCAGATGGGATTCAAGAAAGATTTTCACATACAGGCAGCCAGTGTGGGGGACATAGGGCCTGGCTTCCTCCTCCTCCTCCCAACTCCCTGGCTTTCTTGGGTTTTCCACCACATCTCTCTAAACATCTGTTCCATTCTTCACCAATAACCAATTAAGGTTATAATTCCTAGCCTAATGCTGAATAGTTCTCTCTTAATTTGTTGTTTTTTGGGTTTTTTTGCATGTGTGCCGACCACCCAAAGTCAAATCTTCCCTCACAATATACTAGTATTTGACCCCTTTACCCTTTACTATTCTCCTACCTCTTTTCCTCTAGTAACCACCACACCGTTGACGGTGTATTTGAGTTTCAGTTTTATATCCCACATGTGAGTGAAATCATATGGTTCTTAGCTTTTTCAGACTGACTTATTTCCCTTAGCATGAGATTCTCAAGGTCCATCTATGTTGTCACAAATGGCAATATTTCATCTGTTCTTATGGCTTGGTAGTACTCCGTAGTACATATGTATCACATCTTCTTTATCCAGTCATCTATGGAAGGACACTTTGGTTGTCTCGACCATAAGTGATGCTGCAATGAACATAGAAGTGCACGTGTCTTTGTGAATAAATGTTTTTGAGTTTTTTGAGTAGATACCCAGAAGAGGGATTACTGGGCATTCTTAATTTTTTGAGGAACTACCACACTGCTTTGCATCTTGGCTGTACCAGTTTACATTCCCACCAGCAGTGAATGAGGGTTCCTTTCCTCCACAACCTCTCCAACACTTGTTATTTTGTCTTATGGATAATAGTCATTCTAACAGGTGTGAAGGGGTATCTCATTGTAGTTTTGATTAGCATTTCCTTAATAGCTAGTGAAGTGGAGCATCTTTTGATATGTGTGTCTTCTTGGGAGAAGTGTCTGTGCAGGTCCTCTGCCCATTTTTAAATTGGATTGTTTGTTTGGTGTTGAGTTGTATGCGTTCTTTAAACATTTTGGTTATTAGCCCCTTATCAGAGCTGTTGTCAGCAAGTATCATCTCCCATTCAGTTGGTTGTCTTTTTGTTTTGTGGGTAGTTTCTTTTTGCTGTGTAGAAGCTTTTTAATTTGATATTGTCCTATTAATTTATTTTTGCCTTTACTTCCTGTGCCTTCAGGGTCAAATTCATAAAAAAATGTTCTCTATACTCAACGTTCAGAAGTTTAGTAAGTATGTTTTCTTCTATGTTATTTATTATTTCAGATCTTAAATTTAGGTCTGTGTATCATTTGGAATTAATTGTTCTACATGGGGACAAACTAATGTAGTTTCTTTTCTTTCCTTTCTTTTTTTTTTTTTTTTTTTTTTTGCCTGTGGCTTTTCAATTTGACCAGCACCATTTATTGAAGAGACTTTCTTTTCTCCACTGTATGTTTTTGGCTCCTTTGTGAAAAATTATTTGCCCATATACCTGTGGTTTTAATTCTGAGTCTCAATTTTGTTCCATTGATTTTTGTGTCTGTTTTTCTGCCAATACTATGCTATTTTGATTATCATAGCTCTGTAGTGTAATTTGAAGTCAGGTAGTCTGATACCTAGTTTTCTTTTTTCTCAAGATTGCTTTGGGTATTCAGGGTCTTTTGATTCCATACAAATCTGATGATTTTTTTGTTGTTGTTCTATTTCTTTAAAACATGACATTGGGAGTTTGATGAGGGTTGCATGAAGTTTGTGTATTGTTTTGGGTAAAATGGGCATTTCAACTATGTTAATTCTTCCCACTCATGAACATGAAATATCATTCCATTTCATTGTGTCTTTTTCAATCTCTTTTAATAATGCTTCATAGTTTATCATGATTCTTCACATCCTTTGTTAAGCTTACACCTTAGGTATTTTGTTCTTTTGATTGAAATTGCAAAATGAATTTTTTTCATTTCTTCTTCTGAAGTTTCATTGTTAGTATTTAGGAAAGAGGTGGATTTTTTGTAACTCTGATTTTTGTATCCTGCAACTTTACTGTATTTGTTTATTGTTTCTAATAAACAAAGCTTTGCCTTGCTTCCTCAATTCAAAGTACCATTTCTTGGGTTTGCTTTTAATAAATTACACTATGTTTCTGTTCTAGAGTTCATTAACTTAGTAAAGTGTATTTATTCTTTCTTTGTAGTTTTTTGGGTTCGTTTTGTTGTTCTTTTTCTATTTCCAGTCACTTTCTGTCTTTATATTTTTTTAAAGGTGCCTGAGAACTTCTACCATTTTTCAGCTGATACTCCATCTCCCAGGCTCTTATTCCCAGAATGATTTTTGATGGGGGCTGAAGTGGTACATGTGAGTGGCAGGTGTTGTAAAGCCATTGACTGGCGGACACTGAAGCGACACTTCTGGAAACAAGAGCCCTCAGACTCTGTCCATGCCTTAAGGTTCTCGAGGACTTGAATTTAAACAAAAAATGACGCTAGAATTTATCACGTGTCTACTACTTATACAACGTTGCACTAGTCACCTTGATATATATCCAGAGAAGACATATCTCTCCATTTTACCAATAAAACAATATGTGGGTGGGGAGCTTCTGTGATGTACCCACTTACACAGCTAGTAAGTGGCAGAGCAAAGGGTAGGCCTCTATTTATCTAATTCCAAATTCCATGCTTTATCCACTGTGACATATTTCCCAAACAATCCTGAAAAAAGAATCAATAAATAAATATAAGAAAAATTTGCCTAGAGCAGTACTGAGGCTAACCAAACTTTTCAGGGACAAGTATTTTATGTCTATCTATATCCATATATAGGTATATAGATATCTCTGCCTATAATAACCATGTATGTTTCCATCCTTTATCTCTGTGGATGTGTTTGTTTTGATTTTTCGGAAAAGATGAGCTACAGGATGCAGTAGAAGCAGCTGTTTTGGAAATACTGTCTCTTCTTTGTTCCGAATGCTATTTAAACATTGGCAGGGGGCCTCATTAAAGATGAATCGTTGAATTAGCAAGTAGTGTTGTAGCTAGAAGAGGCAGCATGTGCTCCTGTGGTGAAAACAGATTCGCACAAAGGAGGGGAGATTTGCAGGGGGGAGGGGCAGGAGGTGGACTGAGCATAAAAGACCTGAGGCCCAGCGAAGTCAAGTGTTTTACAATATTCTCTGGCTTGCCTACTGCCACGAGGAAGCAGCAGAAGGCCAATAGGGGTCTGGAAGAAGCTCTACTTTTTTGAACTCTGAATGAAAAAAGGGAGCCTTCCATTCTAGCATAATTCTGATTATTAAGAGCCTTCATTCCCTCCACTTTATGCGGAATGAGTGTCTTGCAGCCTCGGATACTCTAAGACTTAAGCACCAACACCACCAACAAAAAACGATGAATGATTCTAAGATAACCTCTCTCCCTGCCCTCCTCCCCATATGCCTTCTCTATCTTGGAAGTGGCAAAGCAGTATTAGTTTTGTTTTGTTTTTCTTTATTGATTAAGGTATTACATTGTGTCCTTATCTGTCCCCCCCATTACTCCCCTCACCCCACTCCCTTTTATGCCCTTACCCCTGATGTCTGTGTCCATTGGTTATGCTTATATTCGCACACACAAGTTCTTTGATTGATCTCTTCCCCTTCCCCCACGCTCCCCTACCTTCCCTCTGAGATTTGAGCATTCTTTGAATGCATGTTAACTTCTCACATTGTTTTCTCACTTTCATGGCGACTTCAATTTGCCTGCAGGTTTGGAACTAAGACAAGCATGCTCCAGTGGGACTGACTTATCCCATCCATGAGGTACGCAATCTTCCAGAGTGCTCCGGAGTTCAGACTTATCCCCAAGTAGAATTTCACAGGGTGTTGTCATTTCACCTCCACTGACATTTTTTATGCTTCAGAATTTTTGATGCTTCAGAATTTGAGGGGATAAAGAGGGAGATTGAGAAATGGACAAGAAAAAAGTGGGGAAATGAACTAACTGTTCTTGAATCTCTACTATGTCTGAGTAACTGTACTAGGCGCAATGACACATTTTATTTAATCCCAATAGCAATTCTGAAGCAAAACATTTTATTCCCATTTTTCAGGTAAAGAATCTGAGGTCCAGAGAAACTAACTTGCCCCAAATCACAGGGCTGATCAATCACCCAGCTGGAATTCAAAGCCAGATCTGTCTGACTCCAGGCTTGTGAATTTGATCTGAAAATTCTCGTAGATACTCATGAATATGGTTTAAGAGAAAAGATCTGTGTATATAAGTCAGTAGCTCAAACTAGGAATCCCCTTGTCTCCCCAGTTAGCTGTCTCCCACAGAAACTTGAAGAAATGCCTTGCATGAGTCTCCAACAGGAACTCATCCTGCTCCCTGTAAGGTTTGAGGTGCAGGAAACTGACCACCAAGGCATTTTAAAGTAAAGTTTATTCCCCAGTAATGAGCGGGACTCATTACAGAGGTAGAGAAATCAGAATTGAAGGAGTTGGGGAAGGGGGATGGATGGACCCAGCTGGGCTGCCACCTGGACATGGAGGACCAGCAGCCAGTGGCTGGTCTGGGGGTCTTTTTAAGGGGAGGAACAGGAGAGGGTTGGTCCCAGGGCAGAACAAGAAGGGGTGGGCTCCAGGACACTTTGGCACGGGCTGATTGATGGTTCAATGTCTTGGGAATGTCTCTGTGACAGATGCCAGTAATGTCATTACTCCGCCCACCAGATGGGAGGAGGGAGAACCTTATACCCCCTTCCTTCAACTCCTGTCATCCCAGCTCCAGAGGCCACTGCCTCCTTGGGCAGAACATTTGAAAAGCTAAGGTCTTTAAGAAACAGCCTGGGTCTGCAAATCATCAACATCCAGATTGTGCTGCTTGCAAAGGTCAAGCTTCCTGTTTTACTGATCCTGTGGGCCCCAGACCTTTAGCTAACAGGGACCCAGGTGGGATTGACTTATTCCATCCAGGAGGTAAACAATTGCTCAGGATTCTTACCTTATGAACATCCAGGCCCTAATGTATGCTCCCTCCTTAGCAACCAGGCAACCCTCTGGAATTTCCTCTCCAGATCCCTGTGCAGGCAAAGCACAGACAAATGAATTTACAAAAGGCCAACTGGGCAACCTGTGCCAACATTTGAGTGGTGGAGAGGGTGCTGGCCAAGCCCCTGAAGCATGGATCACACTGTCTACCATGTCCTCTCATCTTGCCATGGGATTGAAATGAGAAGCTTTTGGTAGTATCCGGGTTCTTTCTCCCAGAAAAAAATACAGCTGTGACATGGATCATACCCTGGGTTTTCATCCAGGCTCTTGGTCCCCCAGGATTGAGCTGGGGTCGCTCAAGCGGCTGACAGAAGAAATACCAACCAAAAGAAAAATTCTGATTTCCTCACACGCATGCTCAGTGGGGTCTTGCTTATTATTCTCCTTTGAGGTTTCAGCTCCTGCCCTAATCAGCATCCCCACACCCCTCTCATGACAGCAGCCGTTTCAGAGTCTCCAGAGCTAGTCGCCGTGGGAGGCACAAGCCAGTGGTCTGTGGTTGCCACTGGTAAGGCCTTGGCATACCTGTGGGTCTTTTCCCCTGAGTCTGCCAATATACCCCCTTTGACTCAGCAGCAACCACCCTGTCCCTACTAGTCTTACAAAAAAGCCAGTCAACACAGCTGACTAGCTCGCCAACTGGTCTGAGGAAATGTCTGGAATGGTCCTATGTATCCAACGCCTGGTCCTCCACAGGATGCAACCCAGCTCATGCCTCAGATCCTTGGACTTCAGCTCTGTGCTTCTCATGCCAACATCTTTCTTTCCATTGACCCAGCATAAACATCTGCCTGTCTTCCAGCACCCCCTGAATCACCCAATGCTTAGCTGCTACTTGCTTTGGCGTTGGCCTCCCCCGGAATCTGTTTCCAGGGGAGTTAATAAAGGGTCTCAGGCCTCTGTGTTTCTTTGTTGTTTGCTGTGCAGTCCTCACTAAAAAGTCATCTTATAAAGGCATCTGCAAGGAGCTCATCTGAGCAGCACACTCCTTCCAACTCAGTGGCCATTATCACCTGAATTACTAAATTATAAATGAAAATGGCATAACACACACCCTGACCAAGCAGTCAATAGATTTAGTTGGGTCTTAGCGCTCTGGTCTTTATTAGGTGTGTTTCCTTGGCCAAGTCATTTGCTTAAGTATTACTTTAAAATGGACACTACAGAATGCACAAAGTGTGAGTCTTAAATCAGAAATGCAAAACATGCATCTAACTCAGCACCTGGCAAGCAGTAGGGATCAGTAAGTTTTTGCTTCCTTAAGCCTCAAGCAAAAATCAGCTGTCATTCCTACCGAACAATGGGCCCAATTAAACAGGATATTCACCCAACTGAAATCCCACACATTGTCAAGTCAGAGTGTCAGCACAACCAGTAAGCAACCAAAGCAGTGTTTTGTTTTGTTTAGTTTTGGGAAAACTGTTTGTGTGCTATTGTTGTTGACAGTATTACTGATGTCTCCCATTTCCCCCCTCCTTTACCTCCTCCACCCAGCCACTGCTCCACCCCAGGCCTTCGCCACATTATTGTCTATGTCCTTGGGTTATGCATCTATACATATATATTTTAAAGATCAAACTACACACGTAGGACCTTGGCTATGACCATGCAATAGAGACAGGTGGCCACTGTCACAGCTCCTGTGGTTGTGTGGAGATGCTAAAATCAAAACACTGTCCTTTTGAAAGCAAGGAAAGTATTGGTTTTCTACTTTGGTTTCTCTACCTGGAAACTTTTCCCCTCACTCTGTTGAATTCTCTGTTGCATTAAACCTTCTCAGGGTTTCATCCCCTGCTTGGTATTTCCTTATTTTTAAAATGCAACCAGCTCGTTTTCTGTACACAGGAGGGAAAGGGGGAAGAAAGGGTCAGTTGCCTACAAACAAGTGCCATATATTTATCTCCTCTCGTTTGAGATTTAATAGGTATAACTTCATAGCCATTGATAAGCAAAGATTTTTCCTTAATTAGGAGACAAGGGGAGAGGGAAGAGTTTATGATTTAAATACTTATGACTGAAAATATTCCAGGATGAGGGCCTTGTTTCAGCTGCTATGGAATTTTGTTTTTTTGTTTGTTTGTTTGTATTTGTTGTTGTTTTTTTCTTCTCCGATAAAGACCGTGTGTCTCATAAACTGACGTTGCATGACATGTCTAAAAGACAGGCCTTGTGATGTGAAGGTTTTGTTTCATACTGTTCAGTACCTCTGCCTTCCCTGTACTTTCTCGGGTTGGGTAATAAAAATAAAAAAAATTGTACCAAAAAATGTACTAGAAACTATTGATTTCTGTTGTGCTAAAGCCCCTGACATTCTGGCGCGATGAAGATATTGCTCTGGACCCTGTGAGCCTTCTCATACTTCTCTTCTGCTTATGAGGGTCTCTGAGGATGGTATTAAAGATATTGTAGTTCCCACTTTCTGACTGTGGGATATCAGCAGGGGCTCTCCTGTGTAAAGAATAATTATCAGCACTGCTGTTACCTCTAGTAAGTGTGTAATTACATGCTCGGTTTTGTGGGCTCTAGGCTGTGCAATTTTAAATTATACAATAATGTCAAATTCTCTCTCGCTCCCTGACTCTCTCTCTCTCTCTCTCTCTCTCTCTCTCTCTCTCTCTCTCTCTCTCTCTCTCTCTTAATTTGAAAGGGGAGGTGGGTAATATTTTTTAAGAGACAGGAGTGTGAGGGAGACATCCCCCCACACCAGCAGAATAGACAGTGTGGTGGTAATCAGGGAAGGTCAAATGCTGCCTCTTCATGCCAGGGTTTCAACCTAAGGGTATGCCTCTTTAAAAATCAGGTTGTATTTGGCAGGGAGGGAATGGGGTGAAAACAAAGGATAAAAGATGGCTAAAAAGCCGGAAGGGTGGCCAGTGAGAAGAGCATAGGAGTAAAAAGACAGGGAGAAGGGTGGACATAAGGGGGGAGCCAGCATCCCCAGCACCATCTCAAGTTTGTGGGAAGCGTCTAACTGCTGATTGCAGGCCAAACATTCAAGTCTCTGGGATTTCTCAGCGTGAGGTTGAGTCCCATCAGTATCAGCTCTCTGCTGAGGAAATCACCAACCACCTGCCGGTGCCCAGGCAGCCCTGTGTGGTGGGATCCAGAGCCCCCAGCACCTGGCTCATCACACCAGCCTGCCAATCAGCAAGCAGTGTGGATGACCCTCCAGCCTGGGCCTATGCATCTCCATGGTGGGTGAGCAAGGATACCCCCAGTACACAGGATCTGTGTGTCCTGGGTTGCCCCATTCACAGCGCAGCTGCTGCCCAATCTTCTCTCCCTTTCTGTATCCCTTCCTGGAGCTGCAGATGCTGGGGGATTCAAGCGGTGAAGGGGATGTGACCATCCACAGAACCCACTTGGTCCCAGGCATCTATTTTATCATGGACTGGCCATTCAGGTATTTGTTCCTTCAACACATCTTTCAACAACTGCTATTACCTTGCATCCTGCATCTCTTTCTACACCCAAGACAGCTGCCCACAGCCTTCCATCCTGCCTCACCACCATCCTGCCCTTCTCTAGGGTTTCACACACACAGGGAGTCCCAACTTCTACTGATCTTCCCACCAGTGCCCCTCCCCCACACTGGCTCTCCACATCTGCAGCTGACACTTCTTTGTATAGTCTAAGCATCTTGAACATTCTGAGCGTTCAATAAATGGTTGGTTGAGATCATGCAACCTCAGTTTATAGATCAGGAAAGCAAAGCCAGAGGAAGAAAGTGACTTTGTCCAGGGACACAGAGCTGTTCGGTGACAAGTCCACCAGAATCCTCCGGTTCCTGGCCAACTTTCACAATATGTTCCCATTTTACCATGCTGCCTCTGAGAACACAGAGATTGGAAAGTGTCAGTAACTTCAAGTAACTAAGAGCTGGCTGATACAGGAAAGATTGTGTACCTAGAATATGAGTAATGATACTGAACACTTATTTGTTTCATTTGATCCTTCCAAGAATCATTGGAGGTTATCCCCATGCAGATGAAGAAAGTGACACATAGAGAGGAAAAGCAACTTGCACCAGTTCTCGGCTAGAACTAGGATTTGAACTCAAATCTGCCTGACTCCAAAATGCACATTTAACTCTCGTGCTTAGTGCTTCCCATAAGATACACCGATAAAGATGCTTAAGAACGAGTCCATGGCCTTTGGTGGACATTTCTCTTCTTGTCTGTCCTGCTCTCTTCCATCCCACAAAATATATTTACTGTTTCTCTCCCACACAGTCCCAGATTGATATTTGGTTGGGGGCAGTTCAAGTGCAAGGCCATTAAATCATCTCAAACTGACAAGGGATCAGTCAACAGGCTTTACAATAGCTAAGCTCCCCTCTCCAAAGGCACAGCCTGCCACCAGCCTCTAACAGACTTCCTGCTCACAGGCCATCTATAAGCCTCTTCAACCCCAAGTGCGCCGGGACACTGCCAACCCAAACAGATCCAGTCAGATTGGGTTTCTGAATTCAATCATCACATTCTGTGTTCTTCTTGTCCCCACAGTGCCTGTGGAATATATGCTAAAGGTAGGCAAGCAGAGCGGGGCAGATCATTTTAAGACTGTAAACAGCAACCTATTCGATTTAAATAGATGCTTTCATTTATAGTGTTTTCACATATATTATCCCAGTAGATGCTTCACCAACCCCGTGGAGAGAAGGCAGCTATTTTTGTTCAAATCTGTTCCCGCCACACCTCCATCTTTTCAGAGAAGAAAAAAAAAAAAAAAAAAAGAAAGACAAAGACAAAAAAAAAAAAAAAAAAAAAAAAAAGGAAGACAAAGACAAAAAGAGATTTAGCTACTTGGTCAAAATCCACAAAAGGAATGGAAGCCTGAGTCCAGAACCCTGGGAAGTGCTGAATATTATTTAGCTTTTCAGAAAGGGTCACCTTCTACCTGTGTCTACTGTCCCACAGTTCTTCAGGCACTATCAAATCCACCACATCACATTACAAGAAAGGGACTCACATCTACTAGGATGGCTACTGTTTAAAAAAAGAAAAGAAAAGAAGCAAGCAAGCAAACAAACAAAACCCATGGGAAATAAATGGTGAGCATGTGGAAAATTGGAACCCTTGTGAACTTTGTTGGTGGGAATGTAAAATGGTGCAGTCACTGTGGAAAATGTTATGCTGTTCCTCAAAAAATTAAAAAAAACAACAAAAAACACTACCATATGATTTCATAGTTCCAGATCTAAACCTCAGTGGATTGAAAGCAGAGTCTCAAGAGATATTTGTACATTCATGTTCACAGCAGCATTATTCATAATAGCCAAAAGGTGGAAGTAACCCAAGCGTCCATGGATAGGTGAATGGATAAACACAATGCAGTATCTTCACACAATGGAATGTGATGCAGCCTTTAAAAGGAAGGGAGCATTGACACAGGCTGCAACATGGATGATCCTCGAGGACATCGTGGTAAATTAAATAAGCCAGACAACAAAGGGCAAATGCTGCATGATTTCACTTCTATGAGAATCTAGAGTAGTAAAATTCATACAGACAGAGAGGAGAAGGCTGATTGCCAGGGGCTGTGAGAGTGGAGCGTTCCTGTTCAATGGGCCTAGAGTTTCCATTTAGCAGGATGAAAAGAGCTCTGGAGATGGATGATGGTGGCGATGATTGCACAACGTGAATGCACTTAACACTTCCAAACTGTGCACTTAAAAATGGTTAAGATGGTAAAGTTTGATATTATGCTATCTTACTACAATGTAAAATAATACAACAAAAGACAAATTTTAAATTTTAAAATAAATAAATGGAAAAGGACTAAAAAGTTTGGGGAGTTTGAGGGACTCTCCATGAAATATCATCGGTATATAATTGAGCCTCACAATCCAAGACCAAACTTTCTTCTACCTGCCCCTTCACCCCAACTCTGCCTCCATTCAAGGGTCCCGTTTCAAGGGTCTCCTATAGCCTTATGCCAGGGTTAATTTGTTTTCCTGTTATGTCACCTGCCGCACTGATCTACAGCTCTGACCTCCCATGATGACTTCTCTCCTGCACATGGAGCTCAAGAAGCCCCGTTTCACAGTTCTTATGATATGAACTCAAACTAATGTTGAAGTCATATCTCTGAAAGCTGAAACATCAAATCAATACATATGAAGATCAATGATGGAGACTTTGATGTTACCACAGAAAGACAGTACAGTTCCTGTCTTCAAGGTGGTCACAGACTAGCTGGATAGAGAATACCTTAAGTAATTAGGATTTATAGAAAATTTAAAGAGAGCATGCAAGGTCACAGTGTGTATATGCGTGGCCCTCAGCTGGACGTGGAAGAATATACTAGTGATGAGCAGGAGAGACTGGAGCCTGTCTTCATAGGAGAGAGCTTTGGGAATCAAGTTCTCTCAAATAAACACATAATTATCAACCTGCTAAATGGGAGAAGAGAAAAGCACAGGGAGCCTTAAGCATATATAGCAAGATATCTCATCTGTCTAGGTGGTCAGGGAGGGCTTCCTAGAGGAAGAATCACTTTTCAGCTTAGATCTGAAGAAGCAGGAGTTAAGTCAGCTCTGTAGAGAGTTTGGGAAGGGGTGGAGGGGCTGGAAGTAACAGATTCCATACAATGTCAGAAGAGGGGAGATCTTGGAGAATGGGTGGATGTAGAAAGGGGAGGGGTGTAGAAGGCATTTCTTTATAGGATCACTCTGCAAGTAGAATACAAAGGCAGGAAAGCAATAGTCATGTTAAATCCTAATAGTTTGCTGGGATCCCATGAGGACTGGACTAGTCCTATTTTTTGACAACAGCAAGACAAAGGGGTTCTATTGATTTCAGTCCCTCACCCCATGTAATGTTCTTGTCACATTGTCACGTTAGTGACAAACTAAATACTCAGGGAAGCTATTTAGATGGACAGGACAGGAAGAGTGAGAGCACAGGGGCTCTGAAAGGAGGGACATCTAATCAGCCAAGCAGAGAATGTGACCAATAGAGCCGTAACCAGGAAAAGCATGGGCACAGGAAACCAGGGAACAACAGGACCTGGAGTTCCAGGCATGCCGTGCTGGAGGGAATGGGCCCCTCGCTGAAGGCCTGAGGTTCTGGGCTAGACTCCAGGCCAAAGAGAGGAAGGAGTTAGCAAAAGCAAGGAGTTATTGGAACCAGGAATGAGTACAAGGTATGCCTAAGGACAGCAAGCCTCCCAAGGATGTGTATATGCTAATGTATATGCCCTCACATGCAAACAGGTCCTTGATAGGTGCTTATGGTATCAGTAAAGATCCAAGTACAGATTTTTAGATGCCCATCAAGTTCTCCTAAAAAGCTCATTTAGTTATTAAACTTGCAGCCTTTAGAACTAAGGAGGACCTCAGAGATTACCTGCCATACCCTCTCTTTTTTTTTACAAATGAGGAAATGGAGATCCAGAGACATTAAATCACTTGATGAGGTCACAGCTAATTAGCCATAGAGCCAGGATGAAAACGCAGGTCTCTTGACTCTTAATCCACTTCTCGTCCCTCCACATACTCCTCGTTTTTAACTTTCAAGAGTTCGGTTTCAATTAGGAAAGAAGCAATCTACGACCGGTCCCATGACAAGCAGTGGGTTTTCTCCTCTCAGCTGACATGGACTTTCATTCTGAGACAAGTTCATTTTTTGTCTGTGATCATTCTCTTTCGTTTTATAAAATTGGGTAGAGAATTTGTTCCAAATGTTAACAGGATTGCTTTTAAATAGCAGTATAGGCCTTTTCACTCTCTATGATCGCATGTATTAAAGTTTGCATGTTTCCATGGCTTTAGAAGGATGGACTATAGACATATGTGTTCACCTGCATCTCCACCTTGTGCACCTGGGTGAAGACCCAGCTGTGGAAAGACAGTTCCCTGGGCAGTTCATTGATCCACAGCCTCCAGATCTGTCACTTTTACCAGCTGAGTGAGTTTGAGTAACTGATCTAGCCTCTCAGAGCCTCAGTTTCTCTCAATGCTAAGTGACAGTGGGACTTGTTGCTTGCCTAGATCGTGGAATCCTTTCAGGTTCAAAAGTCCCATTTGTGAAAATAGGTATGTGGCCACACACTGTTTTCTTTTGAAGCAGCCTGTTGCCTAGGTCTCCAGGGAGCCCAGACAGGGAGACTGTCTTAGGAGCAGTGGGTAACATCCATACCAGCACATGACAGGCCTGCCATCTGGTCCCTGACACACTCCACATTCAGAAATAGGTCCCTGCTTTGGCTTTATTCCTATTCTGCCAGAAAAGATCAGGAAAACCTGCTTAAGAGTGAATTTCAGCAGAAATATATCTGTGAGTTAGGTCATCTCTAGATAGATTTGTATAAATCTACAATATCTTCCACCAAATTCCAGTATAAACTAGGAAACACAAAAAGACAAAGCCCTCAGTCGTTGGCCAACAGAAACCGTAACTCAAAACCCTCAATCAGGTGCCTTTCATGGTGGCTGCCTGCCTGGTTTCTTTTCCAGAAACATACGAGATTCACTCACCACATGTTCAATTGTTAAGAGCTGGGGATTTAACCCCACACTCCTCCTATTCTGGCACAGTGAACTGGACTAATATGGGGCCTGAAAGGCTCCATTGGCTTCAGATTAGAGATAGACTTTAAAGAAGGACTCCATGTGTTCCATTCCATCAAGCCAGCTGTTTACTGAAAGATATTCTATGAAGCATTCATTCTATGAAATTTTACTGGAAAATGCTGCTGTGATCAAGTAAGTTTGGGAAAATTAATTTTTTCCATTTAATTATTTTTAATACTAGAGGCCCAGTGTATGAAATTTGTGCACAGGGGAGGGGAGTCAGGGGGGATGTTCCTGCCAGCCTGTGCCCTCTCTAATCTGGGACGCCTTGAATGATGTCCTACTGCCCATTTACAAGGATCAGGCCTAAACCTGCAGTCGGACACCCCTCTCATAATCTGGGACTGCTGGCTCCTAACCACTCACTTGCCTGCCTGCCTGATTACCCCTAATCAGTCTGCCTGCTGGTCTGCTCACCTCCAACTGCCCCCCACTGCCAGCCTGCTTGCTTCTAAATGCCCCCACCAGCCTGATCACCTCCAACTGCCTCTTCTGCTGGCCTCCTCGCCCCAACTATCCCCACCCTGCTGGCCTGCTCGCCCCCACTTTCCCTCCCCACTGGCCTGCTCATCCCTAACTGCCCTCCTGCTGGCCTGCTCACCCCAAACTGCTTCCCCCACTGTCCTGATCAGCTCCAACTGACCCCCACTGACAGCCTGTTCACCCCCAACTGGCCCCCCTGGTGGTCTGATTACCTCCAATGGCCCCTGACCTAAACACTCACCGGCAACCCAAAATCCTAGCCCCTCCTTTTCTTTTCTTTTTCTCTTTTTTTTTCTGCACCTCGTTAAGAAGAGGCTAGATCTGGCTGGAAGCGGGTATCTGGGATCTATTTATCTTCTATAATTGAAACTTTGTAGACTTGAGTAGGTGCCAGGGCCAGCCAGGAAGCTTGGCTTCCTCCAACACTGAGGGCAACCCAAGCCTCCTGCTCTCTCCAGCTCCGTGGCTGACACCATCTTGGTTGGGTTAATTTTCTTACCTGCTCCTGATTGGGTGGTGGGCATGGCTTGGCATGGCAGAGTGATGATTATTTGCATGTTTCTCTTTTATTAGTGTAGATTTTTATTGATTTTTTTTAGACAGAGAGAGAGGGGGAGAGGGGGAGATGAGAGAGAGAGAGAGAGAGAGAGAGTGAGAGAGAGAGAGAGAGAGAGAGAGACATAAATGTCAGAGGGGAACATCGCTCAGATACCTCCTGCATGCCCTCTACTGGGGATAAAGCTTGGAACCTGGGCATGTACCCTGACCAGGAATTGGACCCACAAGCTTCTAATGCACAAAAAGATACCCAACCAACTGAGCTACACTGGCCAGAGCTCCCTTTAATTTTTTTCACTTATTCAATAAATATTATTTAGTCTCCTGGTTGATGTCAGGAACTAATCTACATACTTTTCCATAGAGTTCCTGCAAGCAGGAAGCTCATACAACAGTCTTCAGTGCTGTATCTACAAGGTTCTGCAAAATCCACCCATAAAGAAACGTGCTTGGCTTTCTGTAATCTGACATTGTTCCAACTTATTTGAATGCATAACATTTTTTACTTAACACTCTATGGACATGAATAGGAAAAAAACAATGCCTTAGATCTCATCATTCTTGTCCCTTGGCCTTCTAAAAGGCATTTTGCCAACAGAAGTGGCCCCTAGACCTAAGTTGCTGCATCTGCATGACGGAAGAAGAAGGAGGTGGGGGAAAGTGGTCAAAGGAAGAGAAATACCTCTGTCCAATCTACTTCTAATCTTGTTAGTCCTGTAAGCCAACCAATGGCCTTCAAGGCCTCTTCTCTCCTGTGGACTGTTTCAAGGATTCCCTTGAATCCCATTTCTAGCCAACAGAAAACTCTTCACCCTCTGCCTGAGAGCCATACTCTCTCTGCCTTGTCTGGCCCTTCCTTTTGCATCTGCTCTCAGACTCTTGCTGGGACTTGATGCTGCAGACCTTTCTGGGGCCCCCTTTCCTGGAGGCAGGATCTATGTCCTCTGTACACCACCTGGTAGATGTAGGCCAATATTACCCCACTCTCGGGATCCCTGGCCCCTCCTGGCATGGTCCCAGCCTACTACTACATTGTGTGATCATATTGTTTGGTCAATTTTATATAACTACAAAGTCAAACTCGCTTTCCCCTAACTTGGACCCTCCTTTGTCTTCTGAAGAAGGCCTCAAACATAGGCTAGGACCTCACAACCTTGGGCTACTTTCCCTCACCTTCCATTGCTCCATAGTGGCTGCTGATAGGGCGACAACAGGCAATGAATCCCTATCTTTTGTTCACAACCACTTCCCTTGTTCATGCACAGGTGGAGCCAAGAACTGTCATCTGAGCCCAGGACCCAGCACATGCTGGTTTCAACAGCCGCCTTCCTTCACCAGAGGTCCTCCTGTTTCTAGGCTACAGATTCACCTGTGTCTGGAGGTTCACAAAGCACAGGTGGCTTTCCGGGATTCGTACTTGGTAGAGATGGGTAGGCCCTCTCCTCCAACCCATTTCTGATGTTTCACAGAAACATCAAGATACTTTACATAGATGCTGACTCCTCCAAACCCTCCTGCAAGGTGGGTTTTAGTAATCCCACTGCACAGACAAGGAAACTGAAACATAAGGTGTCCAAGGACGCAGTGGTGGTGAGTGTGGTACTGTCAGTCAAGCCACGGTACCCTGACTCCACTCGCCGTGCTGGCTAAGCTGGAGGCAGTGAGAAAAATTGTCAGTGATAGGGCCTCGTAGGCCGGGATTCCCATGTGCCAAACATATACATCCTGGATACAGCATGCCATCCCACACACATTCCCTATTTCTACGCTAATTCGAAGCAGAGGAGCTCCTGTCTGCTGATCATGAGAGACTTCCAAGCTGTCAGAATGGCCTCCCAGGAGAAACCCAGGGGGTCCCACTGATCCGTGCATTTAAGTGGGCTTGGGTAAAGCTCCCAGAAACACTCCACAGGAACAAATCTGTAATTGGGAAAGAAAGAAACAACCAGCGTGGTCTTTCTAAGCTCACATGTCTGCCATTAAGTTTCTCCTGGGGGAGAGGGCGGAGAAACCAGGACTGATTTGGGGAAAGGTTGGTCTAATTTCCTCATTACAGAAGTTGTGTGGTTCTGAGTCAGTGGGGAGAGACCACTGTTCATTGCCTGTACAGGAACCTGTTCACCTCTGTGCCACATGTCAGTTTCTGAGAGGAAATTCAAGGAGAGGATGACTTTGAAATAACCCCAGAGAAAGGGAGAGGAGGTTAGCCCCTCATGGTGCATGGAAACAATAATTTGTTTCTGTTAATGTACACTAAAGTTTGCAAATAATTTTTCCTGTACATCAGAGAAAATCCAAAATTTCCCCATCATTCTCACTCTAATAGCCTTTTGAGAGTAGGACAGAACAGAATGCAGTAAAGGTCAATGACATGTAAGCAGCTAATAGCTTTGCCCATGGGACAGTATTGGAAATGTGAATATATCACTTCTAGCCAGATGGGAAAACAGTTGAGGCCTATATAGTCTTAAAGTACCTCTTTACCCAATGCCATAGCAGCCTCTCTTTAGTTCTCCAGGACTGAATATACTTTATTTTTTTAGTGTAATTTCTTTATTTCTAAATAACGACAACAAAAAACAAACAACACACCCAAGAGTTTCTATTTCCAGCCAAGAAACGTAAAGAAATAAAGATGATGATTTAGAAGCACTTCCTACACAGTTTCATAGGGTGACTTTGTGAGCATCATTTCCTGCCTCTGACCATAGAGATTTCACCTACAAGATGTGGGTAATTGGCCATCCCCTCTGTGGATGTTGTGAAAATGATGGATGCTCAGATGCAAAGTAGTAAGAGTGATATTATTAGGCACGTACTCTGAGCTAGGTGCAAAACAGACGTCATTTCAGTTAATCCACACAAAAGTGCTACCAAAGAGGGGTCATATGCCTATTCTACCCAGTGAAACTAAGGCTGGGGAAGGAAACGGGCATGCAAAAGTGCTTTGACAGCCGAAACCGGTTTGGCTCAGTGGTAGAGCGTCGGTCTGAGGACTGAAAGGTCCTGGGTTCGATTCCGGTCAAGGGCATGTACCTTGGTTGCGGGCACATTCCCGGTGGTGGGTGTGCAAGAGGCAGCTGGTCAATGTTACTCTCTCATCGACGTTTCTAGCTCTCTATCTCTCTCCAATCCTCTCCGTAAAAAATCAATAAAATATATATATATTTTTTAAAAGTGCTTTGACAGGTATAAGAAGCTGTAATCCTATATAATAAAAGGCTAATATGCAAATCAGCCAAACGGCAGAATGACCTGTCGCCATGATGTGCACTGGCCACCTGGGGCAGATGCTCAACCCAGGAGCTGCCCCCTGGTGGTCAGTGCACTTCTACAGGTGGAGTTCTGCTCAGCCAGAAGCCAAGCTCATGGCTGGCGAGCATACTGCAGTGGTGGAAGCCTCTGCTGTCTCCGAGGCAGCGCTAACGATGGCTGACTGATGGCTTAGGCCCATTCCCCCTAAGCCATCAGTCGGACATCCCCCAAGGGCTCCCAGACTGTGAGAAGATGCAGGCCGGGCTGAGGGACCCAGCCCCTCTGAGTGCATGAATTTCATGCACCAGGCCTCCAGGCAAATATAAAAGGCATGGCTACTTTGTGATTAGCAGCACCAGCAGCATTATTAACACTGTCAGCTACAGATTGGTCTAAAAATTATAAATTGAAAATAAAATAAGACATTGTAGTTTTCAAACATACTAGTAAATGAAACCAGTCTGGAGAACCAATGAAACACAGGCTTTGGGGAAATATTAGAGGTTTCCTGCATTCATTCTTTTATACTTGGCACTGGAGTCCCAAACTCTCTGCCCTTATGAAGCTTCCATTCTTGACATGCCCACAGAAAATGAAATAAGGGCAGAGAAAATCAGAGGGTGAGCATTGGTAGGAGAAAAGCAGCAGAAAGAAAATGGGAGAAAGAGTTGCAAGTTCAATAAGTGGTCAGGAAAGGTCTTCCTAAGAAGGTATCACACTTGTCACGTTGAGGTAAAGGAGGGTGATCTGTGCTGATGTGAGGGGAGAGGCTTCTGGGCAGTGCTGCTGACTCAGCTCTTCCCAACACACTCGCTGTCCTGGGACAGTCCCCGGGTGAGGCCACACTGCCGCGTGTTCTGACAATGCAGAGAGTAGGAGGAAGAAACGCAGTTGGTCCACTAATTCGCCTGGACCATCCCTGGAAAGTTTTTGCTTGCCCTGGCATCATTTTTAAAACAGATATCATCCCATGTATTAGTGGAGAAGCTAATAGTCCTTATTTGAAAGTCCCCCAAATACAAATGACTCGCGTTGGAGTCCCATTTCAAAAACCCATACAAAAAATAAACATTACTTGAAAGATACACAGAAACGGCTAAGAATTTCCTGCAGCTAGCTGATGTCTCCAAAACTGAGTGGAGGTGCATGCACTCTAGGACTGACGTAGCTAGCCTGTTGAGATTCTTTTTTTTTTTTTTCTTAATTGTTTAAAATATTATAATACAGTAGGATGAGGGCATGGGACAGGAGTTAAGGGAGGCTGGGGAAGGTCAATGAGGCGGGGGCAGGGAGAGCGGAGTAGCCTGTTGAGATTCTGTTGCTAGACAAGTTAGCCTGCTTCCGAGCCCAAAGCATTTCTGTCCCCTATGAAAGTCCAACCAGACCTGCCCAGCGCCTCACAGCTTGGGTGTCCTGCAGGGGGCAGAGCCACTGTCCCAGCCGCCTCCCTCCCCCCACTCCGTATTAGGTATGCATTTCAGATTTTGAATGGATCTCCTTGTCTGGTGTTAATTGACAGTGAAAGCCGGGTTTTCCAAGCCGAGGTACAAGCACCGAAGGTAAGTGATCAGAGGACTGCCCTCGTAATAAATCACCACGGCGCGGGTCACTGTTCGGAGTGTGAATGCAGTGTTCAATAAAGAAACACACTCCACCTTTCAGCTTCACGCCGACCTGCCTAATTGACCTCATTGTAGTCTCGCCATTAATCATTCTGGCACATGGGGCAAGAGGCAGTTTCCCTGCTTAGGTTTGCAGGGAGGAGGGGGACCGGGTCCGTGTGGGGGTGGGTAAGGGTTGAGGGGGCAGTTCTAATGTAAAAGGAAATCAGAGACAATTCTCCCTTAATTAACTCATTGCATTTCCAGGTTGGCCAGATAGGGTTTACCGGTACTTCGCTAAAGGAATGTGGGGAATAGGGACCTTCATTAACTCCCCAACAGGACGCAGGGCTTTGGGTCTCTAACAAAAGCAGATGTGAGCATCTGTACCCCATCCAGAGAACAGCTCTGCCAAAAGACAGGGGGTTGGCCTAATGCTACATAATCATTCAGTGTCATCGATCTCCCCAGACCCTGATTAATAAATTGCAGCAGAAGTCTTTACAGGGGTGACTACAATTTTATTTCGCCTATTTAGAAGCACGGGGCAGCGCGTCCCAGCTATGCAGGACTGTCCTTTCCTTCCTCTTGCATCGCCCCTCTCTGCCCCCTCCCCCAACACACACACACACACACACACACACACACACACACACACACTCACCCTTCTTGTCCTGTCCATGGCTCTGTGCTTGCTTTGCTGGTGAACCTTCCTTGGGTTTATTTTGGTGGAGAGACATGGGATGCTTTTTGTCCATCCCTCTGTCCGGCCAAGCCAACTCAGCTGACAGCAGAGAACAGAATGGGAACATCAACACAGGGGTCAGTTCACACGGCAGTTCAAGGCTTGTTTCTTCAGTGCAATTCAACAGACATAACCTGGGCACCTGTTCTGTGCCAAATGTTGCACTGCACTACACACACACACACACACACACACACACGAATTTGGTACTGGTCCTCAGAGATCTTAGAGTCTGCATTGATCCATTTATGTTTTTAAAATGCAAGGTCTGCCTTTCTGTGCCAAGCTGCTTTAAATTAGGCCTTTCTAAAAACGGTCTCTTCCCCTACGATTAGTTGCTATTATTCAGGAACGCAGTAGTTTCACCATTCACAGGGGTAAACAAAGCCCAGAGGGTCATCCACTCTCACTTTGAGAAGAGAGTAAGAGAGAGAGAGGAGGCGCGAGAGGGTGAGGGAAAGCTGTTGCTCATTTTACACTAGTGCTTTTCCCGGCTGCTCATCTTCCGTTCCGTTGCTGGTAATGAGCCCAATTGTTTGGTTTTAGAACGCCAGCCTGAAGGCAGCGCTCTCCTCCCCTCCTTGCGGAGACTCAGTCTTGCTGATCTCCAAATGAAGGCCCAAGCAAATACTTCAAGTCCATGCCCTTCCTTGGCTGACAAGCACCTGGAGGGAGAAATGCAGGCCAACATCCCAAGACAAATTCAGACAGAGCATCCAGAAAGACAGAGTGAGCATGTTCAGATCCCCATTTGATAGCGTGTGTAATTCAATTCCACTTAACTATATTTATGGCGTGTCTCCTATATGGTCTGGTAATTGTGCTAGTCATTGGGTTTAGAAAGTTGATAAAACACAGCCACTGACCTAAGGAGCTCACGGTTTCCAGCCCACAAAAAGGATCACATTTCCTTGGTTCTCCCATCAACAAGACAGCCACATCTACAGGACCCGGGAGTGAAGGCAGCTCGGCTTAATGGGAAAACCACAGGCTTTGGAGCCCTACCGAGGGAGAATCCCAAGTCTGTCCATTCACAGACTACGTGGCTTGTCTGTGGTATGTAACCGCACAGAGGAGGCATATGTGTCTATCTTCCTGTGAAGACTGTATGAGTTCACATATGCCAAGTGCTGGTACTGCCCATTGTGAAGACTGCATTATGTACAAAGTTCCAAAGAATTATTGAAAAGACCCTCCACACAGATAATAATACCTCAGACCAAAATTAAAAATTCAGCCCTAACCAGTTTGGCTCGGTGGATAGGGTGTCAGCCTGCAGACTGAAGGGTCCCAGGTTCAATTCCAGGTAAGGGCAGGTACCTTGGTTGCAGGCACATCCCCAATTCCCCAATAGGGGGTCTACAGGAGGCAGCTGATCGATGTTTCTCTCTTATCAATGTTTCTAATTCTCTATCCCTCTCCCTTCCTCTCTGTAAAAAAAACAATATATATATATATATATATATATATATATATATATTTTTTTTTTTAATCACTCTAATATGTCCCTCTCTTCGTCCTTCCTCTGTAAACAAATCAGTTTGTCAACCGTAGCATCTGACCCAGAAATGGCACTCACCACACCCAGCAGGGACCCTCCCCACGCTGACAGCCCTCCTGTCCAAACCAGACCTTCCCAGCCCATCACGTGCCCCGTCTGCTTCCGGCCTATCTTTGACTGCATTCGGTATCTACCGCGTTTATTTCTACAGGTGGATGAGCAAAACTTAAAAACGTTGGGACAGTGCCAAGAATCTTGCTTTGATCTTCTCACACAAGGAAACTGAAACTTAAAGACATTATGAGAGTTCTTCAAGTCTTCACAGGTAGTTAGGATGAGTTAGAACTCAGATTAAGCTCGATCCCCTGATACCCACTCCAGTGACCTTTTTACTACAGGAGATTGGTTACATGCAGCCACATGTGAATTGCTACCTTGTTTTATGTTGCATTAAAGTGGCCTCAAATATTTTAATGTGCCGTCAGTCATGCTTCCTTACTAGTCTCTGTGCTTCTTCTCTTCTCTCCTCTTTAACTCAAATCTGCCCATTACTCTCCTGATTAAAATGCACACCCACAAGAAGTTGAAATGATATCAGACTTCCATTTTAAGGTAATATTTTAATGATATTTTATTCCTCAGTTTCTTCAGGGGTTGGGGGAGGAGGATGAAAACACACAACCAGAAGAAACAAAAATCTGCCATACAAAAGAATGTCAAAGCAGAGGGAATCCTAAAAATTACAGACAAATGGAGTTTTGTTAAATAAAATCTACCTCATGAATTGCAATCTTGGCCTCATAAAAAGGAGACCATTTAGAGGAAAGAGAGGAGAGAGAGAGAGAGAGAGAGAGAGAAAGAGAGAGAGAGAGAAAGAGAGAGAGAGAAAGGAAGGAAGGAAGGAAGGAAGGAAGGAAGGAAGGAAGGAAGGAAGGAAGGAAGGAAGGAAGGGAGGGAGGGAGGGAGGGAGGGAGGGAGGGAGGGAGGGAGGGAGGGAGGGAGGAAGGAAGGAAGGAAGGGAGGAAGGAAGGGAGGAAGGGAGGAAGGAAGGGAGGGAAGAAAGAAGGGGAGAAAAGGAGAGGAAGGAAGGCCATTCACCCCTCCCTCACCATTGCCTCCTGACTTGGGGATTCAGAAGTTGTAGGACCCCAAAACAGATGGGTATTGCCTTTTAGTCTTGACAGAGTTCTGTTCAACTCTGTCACATACTCTCATTCAGCATTTGTTTTACAACCATTCATATATAACAACTCCCAGAAAGCATCTGGAAAGGTGGTAACATAGTGCATCCTAGAAGAGCACTTTCCAGCAAATAAGGCCCTGTGGGTAGGAGCTGAGGTAGGAAGAAGTCAGGTAGCTGTGACTTCTCAGAGCAGATCAGTTGTGTGGGCCATCGCTGTGGAGTTTTTTTAGATCCAAGTAGAGAGAAGGAAGGCAGCACCTTTACACAGCAGCCCTCACCCATGGCTTCAATACCAGCATCTTCATTCATGTGTTGCAAAATATTACTTGGGCAAATAAGATAAACCTGAGATAAATATCACAGTAACAAAAGAAGGAAGGAAGGAAGAAAGGAAGGAAGGAAGGAAGGAAGGAAGGAAGGAAGGAAGGAAGGAAGGAAGGAAAATTTATATATATAGATAGCCTATATAATAAAGAGGTAATGTGCAAATTGACCATCACTCCAACACACAAGATGGCTGTCAGGGAAAGGCAGCTGGGGGGGGGGGGGGGGGGAGAGACCAGGCCTGCAGGGAAGGGCAGTTGGGAGAGACCAGGCCTACAGGAGAGGGCAATTGGGGGGAACCAGACCTGCAAAGGAGGGCAGTTAGGGACAACCAGGCTGGCAAGTGAGGGAAATTAGGGGTGACCGATCCAGCAGGGGAGGGCAGTTAGGGGTAATCAGGCCAGCAGGGGAGCAGTTAGGCATGGATCAGGCTGACAGGGCAGTGGTTAAGGGGTGATCAGGCTGGCAGGCAGAAGCAGTTAGGGGCAATCAGGCAGGCGAGCAGTTGGGAGCCAGCAGTCTTGGATTGTGAGAGGGGTGCTATATTGGAGAGAGGGCAGGCTAGGCTGAAGGACACACACACACACACACACACACACACACACACACACACCTGTGCATCCTGTGCATGAATTTTATGCACTGGACCTCTAATATATAAATAATAACATATATGGATTAGTCAACATACATTTTTAGTAAAACTTTTTAGTAAGCCCTAGCTAGTTTGGCTCAATGGATAGAGCATCAGCCTGCATACCTAAGGGTCCTGAGTTTGATTCCAGTCATGGGCATGTACCTCAGTTGCAGGCTCCTCCCCAACCCAGGCCCTGGTTGAGGCATGTGTAGGAGGTAACCAATCAATATGCTTTTCTCACATCAATGTTGCTTTCTGTCTTTTCCTCTCTATCTCACTTTCTCTAAAATCATGGAAAAAATATCCTGGGGTGAGAATTTAAAAAAAAAAACTTATTAGTAAAATGAATAGAATATACATTCATAATTTGATTTCTTTTTTTTTTTTTAAATGTCATCTGGGCTTACTTCAGGAAAATATATACTGAAATTTCAAAAGATACAGGCATGGATGAAAACTCTTCATATCTTACTTTTATATCTTACTCAAGAAATGCTCTTTAAGAAGAAAACAATATCCCTTTGAAAATATATATACATATACCTAAGCGACCGTCCAACTGATAGCTATGATGCTCAATGACCACCATGGGTCAGACACTCAATGCAGGAGCTGCCAAGCTGAGATGATTTGGCAGCTGAGGGAGGAGGGTACTCAATTCTGGAATGCATCACCCAAGAATCGCCCTCTTGCAATCAGGATCTCTTGAGAGATGTCGGAGAGCCAGTTTCAGCCTGATCCCTGCAGGGCAGGCTGAGGGACCTCACTTGCTTGAGGGATCCTGCTCACTCTGCCAATGTCCTTCTAGCCGCAGTACCGCCTGGGGCAGCCAGGGAGGAACTGCGGGAGGTTAGCTCCAGGGCATGTCCAGCCTGTCTCACCCAGTCCCGCAGCACCAGCCACCTTCTAATTAATTTCCTTTCAATGTGCATGAATTCATGCATCAGGGCTCTAGTATCATATAAAGCAAAAACATTATTTTAAAATCAGGAACAAAACAATATTGTTGCATTTAACATTGTTAAGAAAGTTTTGGTCAATTTACTATATCAAAAACACATTAAAGAGAGGTATTATATAGAAAATTATCATTCTTTGCAGGTGAAATTATTTTCTTTTTCTTTTCTTTTCTTTTTTAAATGCCTAATGTATTTTTTAAAATATATTTTATTGATTTTTTACAGAAAGGAAGAGAGAAGGATAGAGAGTTAGAAATATCGACAAGAGAGAATCATCGATCAGCTGCCTCTTGCACACCCTCTATTGGTGTGCAACAAAGGCACATGCCCTTGACTGGAGTCCACAGGCCGATGCTCTATCCACTGAGCCAAACTGGTTTCAGCATGGTGAAATTATTTTCTATTCAAATATTCATATGATCAAATAAAATAATTAAATCTAGTAAGACTTCAGTAAGTTGGTTTAGACCAGTGTTTCTCAACCTTTGCTTCACTTTAGAATCACCTGGAAAGCTTTCAAGAACTATGAATGACTCACCCCAGAAATTCTGATTTAATTGTTCTTGAGTGAGGTCTGGCTCTGTGTACGTTTCAAAAGCTCCCCAGATGACTCTAATGTAAATCCAAGCTTGAGAACCACTGGTACAAACATAATAAATATACAAAATCCAATAGATTTTCTGTTATGCCATCAAGAATCAATTACAGTATATAATGCAACAAAAACCTCACTAATAGCAACAGTACAAAATATTTATAATAATAACATTACCATATGACCCAGCAACCACTTCTAGATCTATGCCAAAAGAATTGAAAGCAGAGTATAAGGAGATATTTGTACTCCTGTGTTCATAGCAGCATTATTCACAATATAAGAAAGGTGGAAGGAACCCAAGTGTCCATCAGTAGGTGAATGGATAAACAAAATGAGGTCTATACATAAAATGGAATATTATCCAGACTTTTAAAAGAAGTAAATTATGATATATGCTACCACATGGATGAAACGTGAATACTTCATGCTAAGTGAAACAAACCAGACAAAACTGCATGATTTCATTTACATGAGCACCTAGAGTTGCCAAATTCGTAGAGACAGAAAGTAGACCAGTGGTTGCCAAGGGTTGATGGGAGGGGAGAGCTGTTTAATGGGTACAGCATTTCTGTTCAGCAAGATGGAAAGAGAATTCTGGAGATTGGTCTATGACAATGGGAATGTATTTAACACTACTAAGCTATATACACTTAAAAATGGTTAAGATGGCAAACTTTATGTACACTTTACCACAATTAAAATTTGAAAAGAATACATATAACAAATTATACAAGAAATGTTATATGAGGAATATTTGAAATATTGTACTTATTGAATTACCTAAGAGAAAACATCTTGAATGGAAAGATGAACTGTTACTTCGTGAGATGGTTCAACATTATAAATATCTATTATCTGTAAATTAATTTATAAATATTCCAAGCCAGTTTGGTTAAATGGATAGAGCGTTGGCCTGCGGACCAAAGAGTCCTGGGTTCGATTTCAGTCAAGGGCACGTACCTTAGTACGTTGGTTGCAGGCTCCTCCCCGGCCCATGCCCTGGTCAGGGCTCATGCAGGAGGCAACCAATCAATGTGTTTCTTTCACATTGATGTTTCTCTCTCTCTCTCTCTTTTATTCTCAAAAAGAAAGAAAGAAAAAGAGAGAGAGAGAGAGAGAGAGAGAGAGAGAGAGAGAGAGAGAAAGAGAGAGAGAAAGAAAGAAAATAATCAAAGAATCAATGAAAAAATACCCTCAGGTGAGGATTAACAAAAAATAAAATAAAATGAATGAATTAATTGGTTAGTTTATAAATATGATTCATTTCCATCATATCTCATACATATAGTTGGTGACTAAATAAATTATCCACTTCATTGAAAAAATAAACATCTATCACTAGACCCAAAATAAAATAAGGCTACAAGTGGTTTGAATTGCCCAATATTAAAATATATTGGAAAGATACACTACTTGAAACAATATGAAAGTAGCACAGCAAACGATAGACAAATTATTAAAGTGAAGTAAAAAGCTCTAAAATTCATCCTTACTTCATAAGAATTTATGATAAAGGTAAAAACAGGCGTATTAAGAATTTTTAATAAGGTATGTTTAGACAATTTGTTTACCATTTTGGAGAGAATTTGGATATCTTCCTTATACCATATACCAAAAGGAATTTCTTATGAGCTAAATTTTTTTTCTGGAAAAAAATACAGGTGGATATTTTAAGAAATAGCAGGGCTAGAAAGACCTTTCTACATATTTTCTGGAAAACAGAAAACTGAAAGCTAGAACGGGAAGCTTGAAAGCTGATACTTCAGAGCTGGGGTGGGCTCTCAGACAAGGACATAGCACTCAGAACTGCAAGGGAACCGCACACAACCAGGGATCCTGAAGAGGCTGTGCCTCCATCAGCAGGGGCTTTAAAACTCCACCCAGCAGCTCAGGGGAGAAACAGCATCTGCCTAGGGTTTGGGGAGCAATAAAAAAAAACTCCTGGAAGAAAGTGAAAACCCAAGTCTATGTCATATGCAGGTGTGGAGTACAAAGGAACGCTATCTTTTTGGTAAAACAATAATTTTTTACCATAAAAATGATTTTTAAGAGCATATATTCATCTCATAAGAATTTTTTTTAATGGTCACTGGATATGAGCTTCCAAAAATATCACAAACTGAAAGAGGAAATAATCTTCCATGAGCAAGGTCATGACTCAGAAATGGTGGACATTTATCACCCCACAAAACTTCCAATAACAGAAGGCTTTTTGTGTGTTTTTTCCAATGGGAGAATATAAAGTAAATATGTCTTAAATTATTTGTATGATTAAAGCAGGTATAAAAACCATATTGAAAGAAAGGGAATAAAAACAGAATAGATTTGGAAAAAGAACAAAATAGAACTTAAAGAAAAAATGTTGCCATTAGACTAAAGCTTCAAAGAATAAATTAGGCAGCAGATGAGTCCCAGACAAATAGAGTATTAAAGAGTCTGAAGGAAGTTCTATCGTAATTACCCAGAAGGAAGCATGGAGATGTAAGAAATGAAAAATACAAAAGAGTGATTAGGAGATATGAAAGACAGAGTAAGGTCATCCAATAAAGAGAAGTTCCATGCCAAAACCGGTGCGGCTCAGTGGATAGAGCGTCGGCCTGCGGATTGAAGGGTCCCAGGTTCAATTCCTGTCAAAGGCATGTACCTTGGTTTCGGGCACATCCCAAGTGGGGGGCGGGGGGTGCAAGAGGCAGCTGATTCTCTCTCATCGATGTTTCTAACTCTCTATGCCTCTCTCTTCCTCTCTGTAAAAAAATCAACTCTCTCTCTCTCTCTCTCTCTCTCTCTCTCTCTCTCTCTCTATATATATATATATATATATATATAATGTCATATATATATATATGAAGTTCCAGGAAAAGAAAATAGGGAGAATGGGAAGAGGCATTATTTACTAAAGGAAACAATGGCCGAGAACTTTCCAGCATGCATTAATTCATTCTACATGTATATTTATGAAGCTCTAGCATGAGCCAGGTACTCTTTTTAGGTACTGGGGGAGAGCAATGAATGAAACAGACAAAAACCCCTTGCTTTCATAGCATATACTTTCAAGAGGAAAAGAGAGATATTTTTGTTTAATACAATATATAGCACGTGCTGCCTGGCCAGTGTGGCTCAGTGATTGAGCCTCGATCCATGAACCAAAAGGTCCTGAATCAATTCCCAGTCAGGGCACTTGCCAAGTTGTGGGGTTCGATCCCCAGTAGGGGGCATGCAGGAGGCAGCCAACAAATGACTCTCTCTCTCTCATCATTGATGTTTCACTCTCTGCCTCTCCCTTCCTCTCTCTAAAATAAATAAAAATATATTTTTAAAAAATATATATATATAGCATGCATGTTAAGCTTTTGCTGGGGGTAACAAACTATCCATAATCACAATGGTTTATAATGACATTCATATGTCGCTAATGTTATAAGACGATTGTAGGTTGCCTGCAGCTCTGCTCCAGGCTCTGAGTTGACTGTAGGTCTAATCCATACCAGGACAAAGGCTGAATGAAGATCCCCTCTCTGAGGCAGGCTCTGATAATGGCAGAGGGCAAAAGTGTAAAATACCAAGCCAATCATGCTGTTATATATAAAGCTTCTGCTTAGCAGTGGCATATGTCATGTTCCCTCACATTCTATTGGTAAAAACAAATCAGGTACCCAAACCTGACACTAGTATGAGGAAGTTTACTGCACCTGAGATGAGCATGGCAAGGTGGGTACACATAATCCTCTTGCAGGGGATGGAATAAATTATTGTGAACAAAAATATAAGCTACCATAATATGTTCAGTGGTGGAAATTACTATGGAGAAAACTAAAACAGAAAAAGTAGATTGCTGGGGCTGACCGGCAGACCCTGAGCAACAAATGAATGATTACTCTGACACACGTTTCTGTGAAAGAGAGGGCTAAGGGACTGCCTGGCTGGAGAACCAAACAGCCCTGCTCACCTGCCTCTACAGGCTTTTATTGTAACAACAGCTTGAACTAAAATTAACTGTTAGATACTATCAGTAGAGTAAGCACCCTTGAGAAGACACATGTGTCTGTAGTGTTTTTTAAGGAAGGATGTCTAAAGACTAAACGTAAAGATTCCAATAAACACCCTGGGTCTCAGACTTATTTGGAAGAGTCAGGGCAAGGTCCCTCTAGAGGCCCCTGACTTCTCGGAGATTCCTCCTTATAGACTTTGTAACCGAGTCCCGTGCTTTCTCACAGTAGATAGGAATTATTAGGAAGATTGCAATTTTAAATAGACAGCTTAAGGAGGGCACCATGAAAGTAGTTTTGATTAAGACCTGAAGGATGTCTGGGGGTGGACCACATGGATATCTTGGGGAAGAATGTGCCAGACAGAGGAACAGCAAGTGCCAAGGCTCCGAGTCAGCAGGAGGCCTGGGGTGCTTGGGGAGGAGCAAGGAGGCCACTGTGAATGTCATGAAGTGAAGAATGCTAGTAAGTCTCTCAAAGGGTTTTGCAGAGATAGAAGAGAGGATAATGGGGTGCCAGCTGGAGGGGAAGTGAAATAAAGAATGAGTTTATTTTCAAGATGGAAAAATAAAATCATACTTGTGCGATAGAAAAATTCAGTAGGGAGATGAGAGTGGATATGTAGGAGGTTAGGTGGGGTTGCTGGAAGGGTGCCTATGAGGAGGCAAGAAGGAAGGACATCCAGTGTATGAGTGGAGGGGCAGCCGGAGCCCAGAGCACAGACTGTTCTCCAAAGTAATAACAGAGAAGGTGGTGATATTTTGTTGATTTGCATTTTTCTGATGATTAGTGACGTTGAGTATCTTTTCATGCACTTATTGTCCATTTGAAAGTTTTCTTTGGGGGGGAAAAAATGGCTATTTAGTTCCTCTGCCCATTTTTAAGTCAGATTGTTTGATGTCACCAAGAGAGTGCATACTTGCAACTGGTATATAAGTCCTGGAGACCTAAGGCTCAGTATAGTAACTGTAGACAACAGTGTGTTACAGACATCAAACTTGTTAAGATATTAGATCTTAATTATTCCCATCTCAAAAAATAAAAATATATGACATAATAGAGGTGATAACATACTGCAATATGTAAATGTATCTAATCATTGTGTTGTGTATCTTAAACTTACATAGTATTAATGTCAAATATATTTTTATTTAAAAATAAGAGAGAGAAGATAGTGTGAATAGACTGAGATGCAGATAAGTAGATAGATGTGATGATGATAACTTGGAAAAGTTTTTTTCTAAATAATTCTGTTTTCAGAATTAAAAAAAAAAAAAGAATAAGTCCTAAGCAGGACAAATAAAAGTAATCCACACTGAGATATTTGATAGTGAAAGTGAAAAGTTAAGAAGAAGAAGAAGAAGAAGAAGAAGAAGAAGAAGAAGAAGAAGAAGAAGAAATATCTTAAAAAGCAATCTAAAAGGAAAAAAACAGGTTTCTTGTTCAACTTTCAACAGCAACATCAGAAGCCAGATGACCATGAGACACCCAACTGAACTCTTCCAAACTGAGAAAGGTCCTACCACAGACATTTTAAGAAAAGGCCTCTCACTTAAGTTGCAATAGCCACTGATGGTTATATGTTAGTTAAGAAGGAAGAGGACCCAAGAAGGAAGGAGTGGGAGGCAAAAACCATGGTGAGAAATATACTAAATAGGCATTCTAGGAGCTTTAAAAACAAGGTAGAAGTAGAATACTAGGCTCAAAGCCATGGGAGAGCTGGGAGCCTTCAGGGCGAAAGTGACATGAGTCCTGATTGTTCTGAAGGAGAGTAGAAGTAATGCTAAACCCAAGATTTCCATAATTAACATATGCATGTTACTAATTTAAGTACCACTGACTATCCACAAGGAAAAGGGTTTTTGACCCCTTTCTGTAGACCAAAAATAAACTTAAAACCGATGATAGGCATAAATGTGAGAGCTAAAATATTAAAAATCTTAGAAGAAAACACGGAAGTAAACTTTTTGAACTTGGTCAGGCTAAGTTTTTGTAGACACAAAAACAAAAAGCACAAGTAACAAAAACAAAAACACACAACTAGAAAAATTGAACTTCACCAAAATTAAAAACTTTCATGATACAAATCATATAAAAAAATAAATAAATAAAAAACTAAACGATAGCCAAGCTGGCATGGCTTTGTGGTTGATCATCAACCTATGAACCAAGAGGTCACCTTTCAATTACCAAACAAGGCATATGCTTGGGATTGTGAGCTCAATCCCCAGTGTGGGCCATGCAGGAGGCAGCCTATCAATGATTCTTTCTCATTGCTGATGTTTCTCTCTCTTTTTCCCTCTACTTTCCTTTCTGAAATCAATTACATATGAAAGTAAAAGACACACCACAGAATGAAAGAAAATGTTTGAAAATCATATATCTGCCATAAGACTTGGAACCGAAATATATAAAGGACTCTTACAATTCTTCAATGAAATGGTAAATAATCCAGTAACAATGGGAAAAGGACCTACCAGTATATAGACTTTTCTCCAAAGACATATAGAAATGACTGAAAAATACATGAAAAGATGCTCAGCATCATTAGCGATTAGGGAAATGCAATTTAAAACCACAACGATATATCATTTCACACTTCCTAGAATGATTATTTAAAAGAGAAAAAAAAATATTATCACAAGTGTTAAGGAGGATGTGGAGAAATTGGAACCCTCATACATTACCAGTGCAAATGTAAAATGGCACAATCACTTTGGAAAATAATTTGGCCATTCCACTGAAAACGTTAAACATTGACTTACCATATGACACAGGAATTTTATTCCTAGGTAGATGCCCAAAGTAATTGAAAACATGTGTCCACAGAAGAACTTGTACATGAATGCTCAGCATCATTACTCGTAATCACCAAAAAGTGAAAACAACACAAATGTTTACCAACTGATAAATGGATTAATAGACATAGCTTATGCACACACACTGGATTATTATTCAGTCATAAAAAGGAATGAAGTCCTGATACATAGTACAACATGGAAGAACCTTAAAAACATTATGTCAAGTGAAAGAAGTCAATTACAAAAGACCACATATTATATGATTCCATTTATATGAAATGTCCAGAATAGACAAACCCTAGAGAGAGAAAATAGATTAGTGGTTGACAAGGGCAGAGGGGAGGAGGGGAGGAGGGGAGGATGACTGATAAATATAATGATAATGCTCTTTTTTGGTCCTTTTCCATCTGACTTATTTCACTTGGCATAATAATCTCAAGATCCATCCATGCTGTCTCAAGTGGCAATATTTCATTTTTTTTATGGCTGAGTAGCATGCGGTTGTACATATCTCATAGAGACACAATAGGATGGCGGTTCCCAGAGGGAAAGCCGAGTGGGGACAGTGAAGTGAGTCAAGGGGATCTAATATATGGCGACGGAAGGAAACTAGACTGCAGGTAGTCAGCACACAATAGAGTACACAGACATTAAATTATAATGTTGCACATATGAAAATTATATGTTATTCAGCAATATTGCCCCCATAGATTTAATAATAAAACATATCCGGAGAGGGGAGGAGGTGAGTGGGGTGCAGAAATGGAGCTTCTGCTGTACCTATCTCACTCTATTTCTTCATAACATGATGGCAAACTGCTACTTCTATTATATCTGTCAGATAAATTCCTAGGTGTCTATCTTTTGTACCATTTTATGTTTAATATTTTTCTTAATTAAAAGGCAATAAAAATAGCATTGGCAAGATTTCAGGAAAATGGCATTCCCCATCTACTAATAAACGTGTACAACTATGATGTGAAGGGAGAATTCTGACAATATGCAGCAAACATTTTTCAAACCCTCACATGCTTGGTTGAAGCAGTCACTCCTCTGAGACTTCACTCAGGGAAAATACTCATGTGTGTGCACACAAATTTAACCATACTGGCGCTTGCTATCATTTCCCATATACATGCGCATATACACATAAACGCACACATATGCGTGAGGAAATAGAACATTTACTAGTTGGACATAATATCCCAAAGTACTGCTATGCTCATTGAAATAATTAACTGGAGAAAGAGAAGGTCTGAGGCTTCTAAGAATGTCATGAAAGTTACCCTCTGAAGAAAGACAAACGCACATCACACACAAAAGAGTGTGTAGACCATTTCAGTGAAAATTTCTACAGAGTCCCATTCATTGAAAATTCAGACCTTGTCAGCTAATTCTTAATTCTCCTTCAGATGCCTCTTCCTCCAGGCAGCTTTTGCTATTTCCTGTCCTCTCCTTCCTACCCAGCCTGAACTAGGCACCCCTTGGTTAAGACCCAGTACAAATCCGCACCCTGCCTTTATCGCACTTGGTGCTGTGGTTGTCTATTTATTTTCCCTCCTCCCCATGCCTACTCTTGGCGAGCTGGGCACAGAGCTCAGGGTGCGGCACCCCCAGCGCAGCACAAGGCCCGGCTCAGGCCTGATAAACATTTATGGGCCAGGGGACCAAAACGAAAGTTCCCGCCGACCCTGGCTGGTTTGGCTCAGTGGATAGAGGGTTGGCCTGCAAACTGAAGGATCCCATGTTCAATTCCAGTCAAGGGCACATGCCTGGGTTGCAGGCACGATCCCCAGTAGGGAACGTGCAGGAGGCAGCTGATCAATGATTCTCTCTCATCAGTGATGTTTCTCTCTCTCCCTCTCCTTTCCTCTCTGAAATCAATAAAAAATATATACATATATTTTTTTAAAAAAATAAAGAAAAGCCGAAACTAGTTTGGCTCAGTGGATAGAGCATTGGCCTGTGGACTAAAAGGTCCCAGGTTCGATTCTGGTCAAGGACTTGTACCTTGGTTGCAGGCACATCCCCAGTAGGGGGTGTGCAAGAGGCAGCTGATGGATGTTTCTCTCTCATCAATGTTTCTAGCTTTCTATTCCTCTCTCTTCCTCTCTGTAAAAAATCAATAAAATGTTTGTTTTTTTAAAATAAATAAATAAATAAATAATAAAATAAAATCCCCACAGGAGGGTGAAATTGATGTAAATTGCATCTAGATAATACCTCACAAAGGCAAGCACAGGCCTCTCACATATTGATTAACCACAGTCCGTATCAACAACCTCTCTCACCAGGCTATCCACACGCCAGCGATAGCTAGTTGTTTTCTGAAACTAGAGGCAGCCTCATCTCACAGGCACGACGTGTAAATTGCAAATGAGGCACAAAACAAGTGAGGCTCCAAGCTTCTCCACTACTCAGCCCTACGCAGCCACAGAGGACAAGCTCTCGATTTTTTTTTTTTTTTCTGAAGTCATTTTCCTTCCTTTCCCTCCCATTTTCCCCTATTTCCATCTAGCTGGGCCTTTGAATGTTTTTCCCCGCCAGCTATTCAGGCCGGTCCCCCTGGAGCTGGCAACATAGAACCTATTAATAAGCAAACACATTCTCTTCCTCGTGAAATTCCTCTGCCACCAATTTCTCAAACACTTCCCTTTAGGGTTTTCCTGCAGAGTCCCATTCATTTAGAGGAAACGTGGGAAATTGTTTAATGTCTCTCGTTGTAAGCAAATGGTAGTAAATGCCAGTTACAGGGGAGAGTAAAATGCTGCTCTTGAACTTGGCTTCCAAACCCACCTCGTGGCCCTGGCAAAGCCACTCCCTCCCTGCAAAGGCTGCCCTCCCAATGGGTCAATAGAAAAGGCTGTGATACTAGAAACTGTATTTCTAGTATCACATGAGCTCACTCATCTAGGGGAAATGATGAACAACATAGAGTGATGAACAAGAACAGCATCGATCAGACTGTCGGGCCTCAGAGGGAAGGCAGGGGAGGGTGGGGATAAGGGAGAGAGATCCACCAAAGGACTTGTGTGCATACATATGAGCCTAACCAGTGGTCATGGACAACAGGAGGGTGGGGGCATGCATGGGGATGGGTTTGGGATGGGAATGGGGGGGATGATGACAAATATGTGATACCTAAATCAATAAAGTAATTTAAAATAAATAGATAGATAGATAGATAGATAGATAAACAAATTAAAAAAAAAAAAAAAAAAAGGGGGGGCTGTGAAACACAAAGCTTTGATTCTGTCGGTGCACCTGGCCCTTCCTGTGCACATCACTTAAGTCACTCTCCCATTTTTGGCCTTGGGCTCCCCAACTGTAAAATGATGGAAAGGCATCAGAGCTCCTCACATACTTGATTGAATCCAATCTTAGGACACACTGTCAAATGATGTGGTTCTATTTCTTCCACAACAGCATAACATTTTATCAAGAAAACAGCAAGACTGGGAGTTACCATCTGTGACTAAAGCAAACCCCAGATTCTGAGCCCTTCAGCTATTCCTCTCACGCTCCCTTTGCTGTCTAACCTGCACCTTCTACGCAGCTGAGCTCTTGACTGACAGGGCACTTGTGTGACCATTTGGGTCCCCTTTAGCTAACATGTAATGTACAAAGGTTGTCACCCACAGTACAACCTTTGAGTCTTCATTCTCATGGGCAATGTGAACTCAAGATCCAATTTCTAGAAAAATCTCATCTTTTATATTTTTTTAAATTTGTATTATTAGTAGTATTTTTTTAATATATTTTTATTGAATTTTTACAGAGAGGAAGAGAGAGGAATAGAGAATTAGAAACATCGATGAGAGAGAATCATCGACCAGTTGCCTCTTGCACACCCCCTACTGGGGATGTGCCCACAACCAAGGTACATGCCCTTGACTGGAATCGAACCCCGGACCTTTCAGTCCGCAGGCCGACGCTCTACCACTGAGCCAAACCGGTCTTGGCCTATTAGTAGTATTTTTAAATATATTTTTATTATTGATAGTATCACAGATATCCTTTAAATTCCAAATGCAGATGGTTTCCCTGTTTTTCTCCTTTTCTTTGCCTAAGTCTGGCCTGGTTTACTTTATCCCTTGTTAAATTCTTAGTTAAATTTCTCAGTTGAGCCCAGGAGGACTTATGTTTCACATTTGGCTTTGTCACTTAGAAGTGTGTGTGTGTTTGTGTGTGTGTGTGTGTGTGTGTGTGTGTTTTCTCTCCCAGGACTTCTTAATGCTATCCCAGGTTCTCACTACATTAAGGGTAAGCAAAAGATAGAGAGAAAAAAACTCAATGCAATTTTTATGTTGGCAAAAACAGTATTTCTCTCCAGCACCTTCCCACTCCTTTCCCCACCCCTGGCTACATCATTGTCACATACCTACTCATTTCCCCTCCTGACTCTCTTTGCCCAAGCCTCAACCTCATCGCTAATGAAGGGATAGTTCAGGAAGCATCCATTAGCCAATATCTGAAATTCTTTGCAGTTCCAATCATAACAATTATCTTTCCTGGGTTTACTTGAGAACCAACTTTGAAGCTTAAATAAATACACATGTCTGAGCCCCGCCTCTGACTTACTGATTTGGAATCTCAGGGATAGTTCCAGGACTTCTGTAAATATTTTGCATTTCAGAAAAGATTTCTTATTCACACTCTGGAGTGGGGACCAGCAGCAGAGCAAGGGAAGTGCACTTAATCAGAGAAGAGAGACCTTTAAGATGAAGACGGATATGAATATCACCACTTAATCTCACCCAAAAATGCCCTGAGACATCCTTCTTTGGACATCCTTCTTTTGGATACTCCCTCATTCACTTAACCATTTTCTCAACAGAACTTTCCTGAGCGTGTGTCACAGGTCACAAAGTACACACTACACCAGGACATCAGGCAAACTGCCTCCAATGGAGAAGAAAAGACACTCAGAGTTAATCACAATATAAAGGCTGGGCAGGGGAAGTCTCAAGCGATTCACAAAAATGGGATGTCCTTTCTGGCTGGAGACATCATAATGGCTTCATGGAGTAGGTGTTCTTTGAGATACAGAATTTCAACAGGCAGAGATGGGAGGAGGCAGTCAAGGAGCCACACAATGACTTGAATAAGGGCTCAGAACAGGGAAAGCCCAGTCCGAGTTTGAGGGAAGGAGTTCACACAGGTTCCTCTAGAGATGGAAAGGCAGGCAGCAGTGGCCCATGCATGCCACCAAGGAGCCCACTCTTCAGCGAGAAACCCTGCAGCTCACAGACACTGATATGCAGTTCAAGCCCAGAAGTCTCCTGTGTAGGACTCCTAGAGCCTTTTACAGTTTTCATTTTGCCATATTTGACTTCTCATTTCAAACAAATGCCAACCCCTGAATTGTAGCCACCAATTCTTTTTCTTAATAAACCATGCATCTCTCTATACCAACAGCTGACACTGAGGACTCATTGTATGACCAGAATCAATATGTCTGATCTTCCTAAAAACTTGGGTGCCATCTTTATTATTTCCATTTTACAGATGAGACACCTTGAAGCTAAGGAACTTTCCCAAGATTTTGCATAATGAGCAGGAATCTGGATTTAAATTCAGTTACCCTCAGGTCAAAGTTCACACTTTCAATTTTCACATTACAGTGCCCTTGGGCAAGATAGACATGCTCTTTTTCTTTGCTTTTGCTACTGAGCTGCTTTGAAAACCATCTACTTTTTTTCCTCAATGTCAACTGTCACTATCATATTATTTAAAACATTAATACTGAAGCTCGAGAGAAAACAAAATGGACTCTATAATCCCATAGTAAATTAAGACTAAAGTCTAGGTCCAATTTGATTTTGGATCTGCATCAATAATCTATTATTGTGTACGGAGTTATGTTCCTCCAAAGATGCCCATGCCGTAAACCCCAGAACCTGTGAATATATTAGGTTACATGGCAAAGGAAATGACGGTTGCCAATGGAATGAAAGCTGACCTTAAAATAAAAATATTATCCTGGATTACCTGAGTGGAGCAGATGTCATTCCAGGGGTCTTTAAAAGTGAGAGAGGGAGACAGAAGGGAGGGTCAGAGAGGAAGCTGTGACTACAGAAGAGGTGAGAGCAGTGCAAAGTAAAGGTCTAACCTGTGGCTGCTGGTGTGAAGATGGGAGAAGGGGCCACAAGCCAAGGAATGCAGGTCGCCTCTATGTAGAAGCTGGGGAAAGCAAGGGGATGGACCCTCTCTTGGAGCTTCCAGAAACAACATGGCCCTGCTGGCACTAATGTTAGCCTGATGAGACCCACATCAGACTCCCAACCTACAAGACAGTACAATTATAAATGTGTGGCAGTTTTTTACAAATATATTTTACAGATATATTTTTACAGTGGATATATTCACTATATCAGTGTTTTTCAACCTTTTTTGGGCAAAGGCACACTTGTTTCATGAAAAAAATCACCAGGCACACCACCATTAGAAAATGTTAAAAAATTTAACTCTGTGCCTATATTGACTATATATAAAGTAATTCTCTTGAATAGGAATCAAATAAACACAAAGAAAGTATTTTATAATTACTTTATTATGAAATATTAAGTAAACAAAATAGTGAAAAATTATAAAATTCTTGTCTGCACCTACGGCACACCAGGCAACAGCGGTTGAAAAACACTGCACTATATCCACTATGTTAGCCAATCAACTCTCATTCTTTGCATGCAGTTTTGTGTTAATAACAATGCTTTAGCTGATCTTAAAGAAAACAGGTATCACCAAGCCTCTTTTAGTAGAGAAGCTGTCCCCTTGGTCTCTACGTTAAGTCCTGAGGTAGGATAGAGGAAGGAAGCAAAATGTTTTGTGAAGTCTGTAGACTTTGGAGGCTAGAAGATGTCTGTTCAAGTCCCAGTTATACCACAAACTGTGAGAACTTGTGTAATTTACTTCTTTTACTTTTTTTTTTTAATTGAATTTATTGGAATGACATTGGTTAATAGAATTATATGGTTTCAGATGTACAGTTCTATAATATGTCATCTGTATACTGAATTGTGTGTTCATCACCCCAAGTCAAGTCTCTTTCCCTCACCATTTATCCCCCCATTACCTCTCCCCATCCTCTACCTCTCCCCATCTTCCTTCCCTTCTGCTAACGGCCATATTGTGGTCTGGATCTATGAGGTGTTGTTTTTTTCCTTTGCTTAATCCCTTTGTCTTTTTCACCCAGCCCCCAGGCCTCTTCCCTCTGATACCTGTCAGTTTGTTTTCTGTACCTATGAGTCTTTCTGCACTTGGTTTATTTTGTTCATTAGATTCCATATACAAGTGAAATAATATTGCATTTGTCTTTCTCTATCTGGCTTATTTCACTTACCATAATACTCTCTAGGTCCATCCATGCTGTCACAAAAAAGGTAAGATTTTCTTATTCTTTATGGCCAAATAGTATTCCATGTGTTAAATGAATCACAGCTTCTTAATACACTCATCTACTGATGCTGTTTCCAAATCTTGGCTATTGTAATAATGCTGCAATGAACATAGGGGTGCATATAGTCTTTTGAATTCATGTTTTGGATATATTCCCAGAAGTAGAATCACTGGGTCATAAGGCAGTTCCATTTTTAATTTTCTGAGGAAACTTTATACTGTTTTCCACAGTTGCTGTACTAATCTGCATTCCCACAAACAGTGCACAAGGGTTCCCTTTTCTTTTCTTTTTTTAAAATATATATTTTATTGATTTTTTACAGAGAGGAAGAGAGAGGAATAGAGAGTTAGAAACATTGATGATAGAGAAACACCAATCAGCTGCCTCTTGTACAACCCCCATTGGGGATATGCCCGCAACCAGAGTACATACCCTTGACCGGAATCGAACCTGGGACCTTTCAGTCTGCAGGCTGATGCTCTATCCACTGAGCCAAACCGGTTTTGGTGAGGGTTTCCTTTTCTTCACATCCTTGCAAGCATTTGTTGTTTGGGTAATTTACTTAATTTGTCTTAGCCTGGCTTTTATTATCAGTAAAGTAGAATGACAACATATTTTACACAATTGTTAGAAGAATTAGAGCTAGTAAATTTATTGACACCTAGTTGATGCTCAGTGCACATAGAAACAAGTAATAATTTTTCCAATATGGTACTTTATATTGTTAAACAAACACCTAGTTGATGCTCAGTGCAGTTAGGAGCAAGTAATGATTTTTCCAATATGGTAGCTATTACCACTGATCACCAATATTCAGTTCTCTTATCCTTCCTGAGCATTAAGATTGTTTCCTTAATTTTTTTTTCCAGGAAATTCATTGTTAATGTATAGAAACACAACTGACATTTTACATTGATTTTTATGTCCTGCAATTTGTTTGTTAGTTCCAACTGGTTTTATTGTATGGTATCTTTGAGGTTTTCTATATATAAAATCATGCCATCTCTGAACAGAGATTTTACTTCTTTCTTTCCAATTTAGATGCCTTTTATTCATTTTTCTTGCCAAATTGCTGTGGATAGGCCTTCCAATATTATATTGAATAGAAGTGGCAAGAAGAGACATTCTTGCTTTGTCCCTCATCTTACAGAAAAAACTTTCAGTCTTAACTATTTTGTATAAATTTAGCTGTGGGCTCTTCATATATGGCCTTTATTATGTTGAGGTAATTTCCTTCCCTTCCCAGTTCACTAAGTGTTTTTATCTTAAAAGGGTATTAAATATTGTTAAATGCCTTTGAGATAATCTGTTAGTGTAGTGTATCACATTGATTGATTTTTGCATGTTGTCATATCATTACATTCTGGGAATAAATCCCACCTGGCCACACTGTATAACTCTTTTAACATATTGTTGAATTCAGATTGCTAGTATTGTGTTGAGGATTTTTTTCATCAAAATTCACGAGGGATGTTAGTTTGTAGATTACTTTACTTATAATATCTTTTGCCTGATATCAGGATAATGCTGGCCTCCCAGAATGAGGTTGGATATATTCCCTCCTATTCCATTATTTTCAGCCCTGTTTGAAGAAGATTGGTATTAATTTTTCTTTGCACTGGTGGAGATCTCCACTATAGCCATCTGGTCCTGGGCTTTTTCTTATTGGGAGTTTTTTTATTGCTGATTTAATCTCCCCACCAGTTATTGATATCTTCAGATTTTCTATTTCTTCATGATTTACTCATGGTAAGTTTTATGTTTCTAGAAATTTATCTATTCCTTCTAAGTCATCAAATTTGTTGTCATACATTATTCATAATGACCTCTTATAATCCTTTTTATTTCTGCAGCAATGGTTGCAATATCCTCTCTTTCATTTATGATTTTATTTATTTGAGTTTCCTCTCCTTTTCAAGTTAATATTAGCTAATCATTCATCAACGTTATATTTTTAAAAAGCAACTCCTGGATTAGTTTATTTTTTTCTATTGTATTTGTATTTTCTATTTTATTAATCATTGTTCTAATCTTTGTCATTTCCTTACTTCTGTTAATTTTAGGTTTAGTTTGTTCTTTTTCTAATTTCTTGAGGTATAATGTTACATGGTCATTTGAGATCTTTCCTCTTTATAAATGTAAGCATTTACAGCTATAAATTTTCCTCTTAACACTGCTCTACTTCATACCATAAGTGTTGATAAGTTTTATTTTCATATGCATCTCAAGATAATTTCTAATTTCCCATGAGATTTCCTTTTCAAACCATTGTTTAAGAATTATTTTTTAATTTCCACAATTTGTGTGAATTTTTCAGTTTCTTTTTGCTATTGATTTTTAGTTTTACTCTATTATGATTGGAAAAGATACTTTTTTATTTATTATAGCTAACATACACAATTATATTAGTTTCCATGTACAACATACTGATCCGACATTTGTATAACCTACAATGTGATCACCATAATAAGTCTAATAATCATCAGTCATCATACAAAGTTATTACAAAATCATGACTCTTTTTTTATGTTATACAGTACTTCTCTGTGACTTATTTTGTAACTGGAAGTTTGTATCTCATATTCTGGAAAAGATACTTTGTTTGGTTTCCCTGGGGAGCAGACCTAAGCTGTCAGTCAGACATCCCCTGAGGGCTCCCAGACTGTGAAAGGGCACAGACAGAGCTGAGGGACCCCCACCCCAAGTCCCCAATGTACAAATATCATGTGAGGGGCCTCTAGTACTATATATATACCTGTTATGTTTAATTGGTACAAAGGTTTGTTCAATTCCCCTGTTTCTTTACTAATCATTGTTCTGGTTGTTCTATCCCTCAGTGTTAGTGGGATATTTAAGTCTCCTAGCATTATTGTAGAGCTGACTTTTTCTTCCTTCAATTCGGCCAGTATTCATTTCATATATTTAGAAGCTCTGATGACTGATGCATATATGTTTATAATTGTATTATCTTCTTGGTGAGTTTACCCTTTCAATATTATATAATGTCTTTCTTTGTGTCTTTAAACAGTTTTTGACTGAAAGTCTATTTTTTCTAATACTAGTATAACCACTTCAGCTTTCTTTTGATTGCCATTTGCATGAAATATTTTCCCCATCATTTCATTTTCAGCCTGTGTATGTCCTTAAATCTAAAATAAATTTCTTGTAGGCAGCATATAGTTGGATCCTTCTCTTATTAATCCATTCAGCCAATGTATGTCTTTTTATTGGGCATTTAATTCACTTACATGTAAAGTATTATTTATAAGGAAAAACCTACCATTTTCATTTTGTTGACCATTTTCTTATGTCTTGTTGCTTTTTGTCCCTCCTCTTCTCCCTTACTGCTTTCATTTGTGTTTTATTGATTGTGTGTGTGTATTTGTGTGTGTATATGTGATGACATACTTTGATTCTCTTCTCATTTTCTTTTATGTATATTCTATAGATGTTTTCTTTGTGGATACCATTTCAATTACAAAAGACATCTTTAAGTTATAACATTCTATTTTAAACTGACCACAACTTAATTGCTATCACTTGAGAACTTTACTCCTACATTCTCCTGTCTCCACTTTATGTTATTGATGTCATAGTTTACATTTGTATATGTTGTTGGGAAAGGCATTCTCATGCATACGGTTATTCTACTCTCATTCAGCAATATAAGAATGGATCATGCACCTACCTAGAACATTTCTTTACCAAAGAGCCCACACAGTCTGTTCAAGGCTTGTCAACTTGTGAGGGAATATCTTTCCTTGTTTCTAGCATTATTAATATTCCTTTGTTCTGGTTAATAGTATACATCAATGACCCTCAGGTACACCATCAGCTTTGAGTATTTCAGACTCCATGTGAGAGGAGAAGGATATATAATGTGTCTTGATATGGACCTTGTTGGATTTATCCTCATTAGAGGCTTTGGCTTCTTGAATTTGTATATGCATTTTCCCCTCCAATTTGGGAAGTTTGGGCCATTATTTTTTCAAATAAACTCTCTTTTGACTTTGCCTTCTGGAATTCCCATAATGCATATATTTGAATTCTGATAGTATCTTCTAAGTTTTTTAGGCTATCATCATTTTTATTCATTCTTTTTTTCTTTTTGCTCCTCTGATTCAATGATTTCAAATTACTTGTCTTCAAGTTCAATGATTCTTTCTTCTGCTTCTTTAGGTCAGCTGTTGAACCCCTCTAGTAAATTTTTTTAGTCCAGTTATTATATTTTCCATCTCTAGAATTTGTTTGGTTCTTTCTAATAGTTGTTATCTTTGTTGGTATTCTCATTTTGTTCATGTCTCATTTACCTGACTTTTTAGTTATCTATTTGTGTTATCATTTGGCTAATTGAGCATCTTTATGGCAGTTATTTAAAATTCTTTGTCACGAAGCTTAGAGATTTGTGCTTCTTTAGGCTCATTTCTTGGGTTCTGCTTTGATTCTTTGATTTGGCTCTATTTCTTTGTATCTTTGTGGGACTTAGGGCATTTATTATTGAGACTAAGGCATTTGAAGAAACAACTATCTCTTTGAAACTTTTTTAGACAGGCTTTACGCAGAAGACCTTACCTAGAAGCCAATATAGAGATTCTAGGATCCTGAAAACCTTTTCTAAGGATGTAACATTCGCTGGGTATGTGCATGTGCTTTTAGTCCTCTCAAATTCCCTAAATAGCTTATCCCTGCTTCTTCTCAGGAGTCCATAATCTCTTCCTCCCCCTGGTGTCTGTCTGCAGAACTGCAGCTCTAATGTGCTGTGGTAACACTATCTGTTACCTGCAATTTCCAAATAAGGCTGCCTTCCCATTGCACCACACTAGGTCAGAAAGAAGGGGGGCACTGGTGACTACAAAATACAGCAAACTTTCCTGCCACTGTCACTAGAATCCTCCTTGATTTTATACTGATCTGAGTGTTGAAACTTCTGAGCTGGTCTCTAGAACTCTCAAAAAAGTATTCTGGTCCATGTACTGTTGATAAGTGGGTGTCTGTGGGAGAACGGAGGCCTAATGCTTCTTACTCAGCCATCTTGCTGACATCACTCTAAATGTGTAAGAATTTATAGTAAGAATAAAGTGTTATATTTTCTAAATGAAGCCTTTCCTCATTAAACAGGTGTCTCTCCACCTTTACACCCCAAACCATGTGGTTTTGATCTTTGCACATTATTTATCACAGATGCCTATGGTTATCTTTGACATGTATTGAATCTCTCTAGATTAAGGGGTATCCTAAAGAGAGAGAGAGAGAGAGAGAGAGAGAGAGAGAGAGAGAGAGAGTGTTGGTGTGTTTCAACTAGAAAAGAAAAAGAATCAAAATTAACAAAGTGAAAGGTCTTCAAATAACAAAAGTCAAGAAAGGTAGTGTGGATTGGGGCAAAGTAGGTGCTCCAGACACAGAAAGAGCATAAACAAAAGAATAAAGGAGTGGGTGATTGAGAATGGATACCTCGGAGGGAGCTAGAAGAAGATGATTGAAGACCTGGAGAAATCTGGCAGAAATCCCCAAAGGAGCAGGAAAAAGCATCATCTCAGTCTGTAACCAACAGACTAATTGATAGAGAAATATGGGGCTTACTGCTCTAGAATGTCCTAAAAATCAAGTTTGCAGCATGCAAATCGTTTGCTTGAAATTTTTTCTCACGCAGGAAATGTTAAGACCAGCTGACATGAAAAAATAAACATATTGGCCTTTCACAGATTTACATAAACAGCTGCATGCTGACCACCAGTCCACTGAACAGGAGCCCTGTTTTAGTTCCTGGTGTTGAGTCCTGGGACACGTTTAAGAAAGTACAAGTGAGGAGGAAGGCAAGGAGAAAACACCTAGGTGCCCCTTGCTTGCCTGTCAAGACTGAGTTGAGGGCTTGTGTCCCAAAATTCAGGGTGACAGAGAACACGTCCAGAGGCGCCTGATTCAGTAGAGTTAGAGAAAAACAAACTCCACTGAAACTCTTGTCAAAGAAATCGATATGTAGGAACAATAGTTACTAAACGTCACTGCTGTGGAAGACACTCACATATAACACACACACCAACATAAACACCTCTGATTTGTAACAATTCAATTCCTCATTAACACACAATGAACAAAGTTCACCAGTAGGTCATTCTTTGAATATTTCCCATAGCTACGTACCCCAGGGTACCTTCCTAAGCCTCAAATGGCTGCTGGTTTCTAATCGGCAAAAAAGAGTCTTGAGAGGAGGTGGGGAGGGATGTCGGTGGCAGTAATTGCGCTTGTTTTGACAATGACATGTTTTAGCATCAGTGGCCAGCCCTTACCCAAAGGGAAACAGATCGTGACAGTGTTCTTAAAGGGACCAGAATGATTAGCCTAATATATTGCAGCAGCAATGCGCTAGACACGACAAATCACAACAATCACACGAAGGCTGACAACACAGGCAGGAAACAAAAGAGCGTTGCAGGCAACGTGAACCATATGGCTTAATAACGGACAACACTTCCAAGCGTCTTTATTGCCGTTATTGTTTTAAATCTGGCTCACACTTGGCCTCTCTTATTATAACTGAAATGTTATCTACAGCTGCAATCTCCCCTGCATTTCAAAATGTTGTTTTTAAGGCAAGAGATGAATACATCAGGGACTTGTTTGTACCTTGCAGAGGGAAAGTTCAAATGGGAGTGACTCCGTAATAAAGCCTACCCAGATATAATAAATGGGGCTGTCAGGCGGATTCTCACTTGAGACACCAACTGTAGCTAATATTACTCCGTATGCAGATGTTTTCTGTCTCTTTCTCTTGGACCTAAAAAGAAAGAAGAAGAAGAAAAAACAGCCAAGCATTTAAATGGAATAATGATAAATTGGTATTAATATGAAGAGGCTCTGCTACAGTGTGGCCAAGGGCTGCACAGGTCAAGACTCGAAGTCACACGTGAGTGATGGAGCCCTCACCCCAGTGCTTAAGGGTCTCGGGAATTTATTAGCAGAACTGCTTGCTCTGTCTGAGGACCACACAACACTGCTTTAAAACGGGAGAACAAGAGCCTGAATGCTACTAACTAAGGCTTCTGCTGAGTACAAACAGGGTCCCCCTGCAGAGCCTGGGACTCTGCGTGGCGCTGCACACAGTAGGTGTTTTTGAAATTAAAGGGCACGATTCTGGTTAAAAAAAAAAAAAATAGAAAAGCAAACCCTGACAATTCTTTATCCGAATGTCAGTGTGAATACCACTTCTCCACGGACTCCGCTGTCCCTGGACGGGGCTGCCTGCCTGCCTCCTGGAGTCCATTCCGCGGCACCAGCTGGGTCACCTTCACATTTGTTTCCACTTAAGTTTCCTGCCGCCTCGCTCACCTTCTTGCCCAGGAGCCTGCAGGTCCGCAACACTGCTGAGGAATGCGAAAACTTCACCAGCTTCTTTTGCAGAAAGAAAGCAAAGAAAACGAATGGAAGGACAGAGGGCAAAGGGTCTGATGAGGCATTCCCCCTAAACCCCCCCCCCCCAAAGGATGGGCATTTCCTCCACAGGACACTTGGGAAACTCTTAGTAGGTGTCTCTGGGCAGCCATCAAATGCTCTGAGGGTCCTCAGACCCGGAGTCTGTAAACCTGCAGCGCAGCTTTTATTATGCTTCTGAGAGTTCGCTTTGGACAAATATGTTAGCTTTGTATCCACCTGAAAACGGAGTACTATAATATCCAGTCCACTAATGAATAAATGGAGCAGAGCTTGGGCATTCATTCACTCAGGTATCTTTTCTTAATGAGGGCCAGAAACCAGAAGATAGTCATAGACAGCAATCCAAATATTGATCCATCAGGACCTTCTAAAGGGCTACACACCCAACTCTCCATGGCCCCTGCAAATGGCCTGGATAATGCAACGTCTTCAAATCATACCCTGTCTATTATAGATGTCATCACAGAACACCTCTTTCTCAAGGTCTATCTTTTTTCAATTTCTTTCTTGATTATGGTATTGCATAATTGTCCTCATCCCCCCAATCCCATCCCAAACCCCTCCCCACGTATGCCCACCCCCTGTTGTCCATGACCACTGGTTAGGCTTATATGCATGTACTCAAGTCCAAGGTCTATCTTCCTAATTCCATTTAGGTGGGCTGATGTTGAAGATTCTCAGTCTGGGCAGGTACCAAGCATCCTGGCTGGAAAGGGTGGCAAAGGGCTTTGCTGTGAGGGAAGCCAGGCTGCACAGTGAGCCGCCAGAGGGATTTCATTGGGTGGGGGATGGCCCCCAACTGACCGACCAGATTTCCAGGGTCAAGTCTTGCCAAACTCAGGAACAAAGCCACCCAATGTGCTCATGGACTCCGAGTTCCAGAATGAAGCTCCTCCCTAACACAGGTCTACCGAGGCGCTCCCTTGTCCGTGGTCCACCAAGGGGAAGAAGGGGAGCTATGTTCATGCGAGCCCAACACATGGATGTTTCTATCTCTCTATCTCTCTCTTTTCCTCTCTCTTTAAAAATCAATTTTTAAAAAATATATATAAAACACACACACATACACACCAATAAAACACACACACATACACACCCTGTGGGTAAAGGTGGTGGGGAAATCAGCTGACAGAGGGAGTCCTTAGATTCCTAAGGTCTGGGCTCTCTAAAACACCAAGCATTCCCCTAGGCCCCATAAAAGGGAGCCCCAGGTCCCACTACTTAAAATGCGAGTGGGCACAATACCCTCCCCCAGCTGCCGCTGCTTCAGCATCATAGGGGCTGGATTCAGCTCCCGAATGTAACAGCAGCATGACTTTGGACGAGTCATGCAAGCTTAGCAGCCTTAGCTTTCTCATAGGTAAGAATACCTGCCTCGTTGTATCAATATAATCATGAGGCTTAAATTCAACTACTTAGGACAGAATTTGTGACAAATTAAGTGCTACATAGATGTTGGCTCTCATTTTTCCTTGAATGTTTGTAGACTTCTACAAGGATTGCATGTGTGCCAGTGTTTTAGGAGTCCTTTGCTGAAACAAGCCCTTTGTATTCTACTCCTTGAAGCTTATCGTGAGCTTAGTCCACAGTTTTCTGTAAAATGCAGGAAGACTCTCACTGTCCCTGTTCTACAGGTGACTTGCTTCTCACAAGAAGACCTCAAAATACACTAGAATAGAGACTTTCCCCAGAATTAAAAACAGAAAGAAAAAAAATGATTTTGCTATCATATGGCATTAACCAAAAGTGCCATAGGCTCACCACTTTCATAGTTTCTTGTCTAAACAAGAATTATTGTTATTCTCGTTTCACAGATACGAGTGGAGGCACAGTGAACACAGACATAAAGTGATCTAGTCACAGGTAAAGGAATGATTTGGGCCACGCATGTCTTTGTTGCTTCCTTATTTTTCCTCTGGTGTTAAAAACCTCTTCTTCCGTGCTCTCATTCCCTTCTAGGTCTCGGGGTAACTTCTCTGGCCAGAGACTAACTGGTACAGAATTTAGACTTTGAGCCATTTCTTAATACTAAAAAGTGTCTATAACTGCATAGTGTATATAACTATAACTTTTTCCAAAAGTATTTACATCCTGCTAAAGGCCCAGACAGAGCAGGACAATGCTAAACCAAAGAGCCTCGTCAATTGGAGCCTTGCTGGTTTTAGGCAGAAGGTAGACAGGAGGCTCCTGGCACTCAGACTGTCAATGCTGAAACAGAAAACAATCAGTCATCTTACTTTCTGGGCCCACCCTCTGCCCATTGATGAAGCCAACTGTGCCTGTGTGACCCCCGGAGGTGGCAACCTGTTGCTTGTGGTCTGGCCTGCACACCTGCTGTGTAGTCCATAAGGAACATCTCTACACCCTCCTTCACACACGACCTTTCCCCACTAATTCCTCCCCATTCTTAGAATACAATCCAATGGTGACTTCCTTGGGTAACCTTCCCAGCCGGCTCCACCCCAAGCTAAGTGAAGTTCCCTTATTCTATGTTTTCGGGTCACCCTGTCCTTTTCCTCTCTAACAACTACACTGGAGTAACAGTTTAGAGAATTATATTTTTTATTTGTTTGTGATTATTTCAGATATGGTTTCCCAACCAGACAATAAGCTCTACAAGAACAAGGACAAAGAGACTAAATCCTTTGTTGACCATGGCGTGAAGGAGTTGAGGGAATCAAATTCTCTTGGTGGCCCTTGTCTGCCCAAACCAAAGTAACAAAAGGAGTGACACTGGGCTTCTTCATGAGGAAGGGTTCCCATGATCATATATTTTAAATCTCCAAAATGAACCCTGATAACCAGGACTGACTGGGCACCTGTCACCTCACCTGCACTCCTGACTAGGGCAAGCAGGGATTCCAGAAAGAACCAATTCCAATCCAGCTCTGCAGGCCTGCGGCTCCTCTGGTGAGAGTCAACCCTGCTACCAGCTGCTCCCTGGGCTCTCCATGGGTGCCCACTGCTTGGTGCTTTACCAAAACCAAATATGCAAATCAATTGATAAACTAAGTAGAGGTAGGAGGGTAAAAAATATATCATCCTTCTGCACCATAGCTTAAATTTATCTCCCCTTCAAACATACCCAGAACTTCAAGCTTCCTAGAAATCTATTCCAAGAGGAGCAACCAGATCTATGCACTAAGAGCATGGAGGGCAAGGACTTTAGATGCTATGGGACTTTATCCCCAGATGCAGGTCTCTCGCAGCGATTCACACCCTGTGATACAACCTTGAATGAAATCCTTCAACAGCTCTGCCAAGGGAAAGAATGAGAACAAAGAGCGTTTGCAGATGGTAGTTTTGGGTGGGAAGGTTGGGACAAATGTTTTCTTCGTTCTGCTTCTTCCAAATTTTTTTTAATGGGCATGGTAAATTCTATTTTAAAAAATCCACAAATACGGGACTTGTAGAAACCTTGCTGATGCTTGGTTTAAGGGCAGCTGTAAAAAGGTGATGCTGGCCATGGTCTCAAACAGCGACAGCTTTGCAACGTCCACCGCTGTTGCTAGGCTCCCCGTGTCTTGCCGCCCAGACAGCTTATCTCGTCCACAGGGACAAGCTCCTTCCTTACCCACAACCACTCACAGAAAAGAAAAATACATCCTGCAGAAACTCTCCCCTTCACAGTTACTCAGGAGGTGGGTCTTATTTACATCCAACTCTGCAAAGACGAAGAAGTGTCACATGGGTGAGAGTGAAAAATACAGGGGAAAGTGTTCTTCAAGGTAAGGTCAACACTCCTGCAACTCATTTGTCAAAGGACACATGGTAACTGACTTTAGGAAACACAGGAACTGGTGGGGAAAAAGAAAAGACTATTCATTTCCAGATCTTGCTAGGAAAGGTCACTTTAAAACCCCTGAGCCAGAGGAACAGACCCATGTAAACAAGAGACTGAATTGTATTCTAGATCTATTCATTACCGCTGTTTATCCTACCACCAACCCTCAGCCTCCTTGAAACCCTTGGTATCTGTTTCTGAATATCCCAGGGAACAAAATGAACGAATAGTCTCTTTCTTAATTGCCACATTAAGAATTCAAAGATTTTTCTGTTTTTATTTTTTTTTAAAAAGGTCTGAGGGCATGGAAATCTTTGAAAATCTAATTTAGAGCATTTATTGTAGATTTCAGGATTTAGAGCACTTATTTAATTTCCACTTATTGAACACCTATTACATTACGTACAGGGCACTGTGGAAGAATAAAAAGATGGTCAAGACACAGTCCCCAACCTCAAGGAAAATGGAGTGGTGTTAAACTCACGGAAATTGTTGGCTCACTAGGGCGACAGTCATGGGACGGGCGGGGAGTAGAGGAGAGTGCGCCCAGGTGAGCTTGAAGAGATCTGATCTCCAAATCTGCTTCTTTCTTCCCCTCACTGAGAAACACTGGTCCAGTGCTATTAGAATTCATGGCGTTGGTTTGTCCACGGTGAAAGAGAGTTGAGACTCTGTGCCCTGCCTCCTTCCATGAGACTGTGATGAGGAGCAAGTGAGAGCTGGGTGGGAACTGAAAAAGGAGTTTATACAACTATACAACTATAGGCTGGTGCCATTATCTTTGTGAAATTCTTGATTGCTATAACACTTTTTAAAATGCTATAAAAAGGCTTTTCCTTTTCCTCATGGATGCCATCTTCCTCTTAGGATGCCTTTGGTGAATGTAGTTTTGCCCCGTGAAGAAGAAAATAAGTGACATTTTACCAGAGACTATTTTCCCTCCTGAATAGGTGTTGATGTGCCCATCACCTTTTCTTTTATAAAAACACCTTTTATTTTAAGAGTAAAGGAATTTACAAATCATCTAGTCTGGTCCCTGGAGAAACTTCAACAAGGTGGTTTGAGGAAGAAACTTTTGTGTTGTTTTCCTCTAAATGTCTCTTTCTGAAAACTAAAGGACTCGGTTCAAGGACATAACAGCGAAGTATAGACTGTTGACACAGCTTAAAAAATGGTTTGAAAATGAAAAGGAGGAGACATTAATTCAATAGCTGATTGAAATTCCCCAAACATGCTGTCACCTTACCTAAGTCTACAAATTTAATTTTATTCTTTGGGAATGTTATTGCTGTTTTTATTAAAAATGTATGATTTGGCTACATCAAGACAACTCAATTTCAACTTTCATTTTTGGTGTTCTAGTTTCTGTTTATTTTTTATTGGCAAATGACTTCAGCTGATCAACAGATATGACAATGTGAAGTGAAATTAGAGAGATGGTGAGGTTTGGATTGCAGGAAGGCATTCCAACCCCTACACGTCAACTTTCTGTATCCCCTTGGTGGCCCCCGCACTGCAGCACACAAAGCTGCCCACCTCCACCACCCACCCTTGGTCACCAACTAGGACACACGCTTTCTCTGCCTCTGTGCATTCTTAGCTTATGCTACCCTTGCTACTTGCAAAACCTCCCCTGCCACATGCACCTGTCCGAACTCTATTGCCTACAGTGGGCCAGCAGAAAATTGCCTCCCCATCTGATCGTACTGGATTACTCCAGATTAACACCAAGGTGCCATACTCTTCTTCACTGTAACTCTCCCATCAATTATTGCATTCTGCCTTGTTTTAATTATTTCTGTATGCGTGTTGCAGAGTGTCCTACTGCAGACATACCCCATGCTTTGTTTTCACTGCTCTAACAGAAGAAGATCTGGGGGTTATTCCTGCTCATTCTTTGGAGGGTGACTCATCCTGAGAAAGAAGGCATTTCCCTTAGGTGAAAGAAAGCAGTCGTGCTGTGGTTCTGAGGTCTAGGAACACCTTAGAGGCGAGGAGTCCACTAACTGGAGGCAGTGAGTGGATGGAGAGGCTGTTAAGAGTGCATCGTGTTTCTGGGGTTGAACGGCATAGCAACCACCTTCTGGATGAGTTCCCAGGATTGGGAAAGGGAGGGTCTGTTAGCTCAGCCGTGGGCTGACTCCTGAACTTCCCTGGGGTAGGACTGTGGGAAGAGGGGCGTGTAAATAACCCAGAGGACTGGGCATGAAGGCCCATCATCCACAAACCCTGCGAGGAGAACAAGCCACAAAATATGACAGAGTGGGATCAGCTAGAAATTACCCTCCCAAAAAGTCACTCTGGCCCATGGCAGCACTCAACAGTGGCACCAAGTGGCCGTGAAGCGCTATAGCAGGAGCGGGGACTGTGGCAGCTCAAGGACAGGCCTAGGTTCCCAGCTGTGGCCAGTGGGCATCCCTTCTTCCTGCCTGGGAGAAGTTTTAGGTGGTTCTGGGGATGCTGGAGGGGGTGAAACTGGACTTCTGACCAAGTTGGGGTTGGGAGAAAGGGTAGGAAATAGAGAAATTAACATATTACAGAAGAGTCTTAAATCCCTTACTAAGTGGCAAGCTTCTTGAGGACAGACACCAGTTTCACCTTGGTGCCTTGGGTGCGACAAGGCACTGAGTTGAGGGCATTGAATATAAATATTTCTACTTTACATATACACTGAATGGCCAGATTATTATGATGTCTGAACTCATAATAATCTGGTCACTCAGTACATATATTTATTTATTTTTATTTTTTAGTAGCCCGGTGCATGAATTGGTGCATGGGTGGAGTCCAGCCAGCCTGGCCAGGCGGAGGGGACATGGGCGGTTGGCCAGCCTGCCTGCTGGTCAAGGGGACAATTCGCATATTAGCCTTTTATTATATAAGATATACACTGTGTGGCCAGATTATTATTCATTCAGAGATCATAATAATCTGGCCACTCAGTGTATTTGAGGTCTATATGAATGAACCCCAGAGAACTGAAACAAATGATGTAACCATTCTCAGCCGGGGGTTTCCCCAAATTTTGTTCACCCGCTTGAAAGTGATATCTTTGCTTTTTCTTGAAAGCCCACCAACAGAAAATGTGTTTCATCAAAAGATTAGACAGTTGTTCTACATAGGGGTATTTCCCATGATCCTCTAGGATGGAAACTTTGTTGGATTCTGTGATATTTACCCAGAGCGTACTTTCCGTCTTCTCCCGGCTGCCCTGCGGAGGCAGCCTGGCCAGAGCAGAGCCTGCTTGGGAGCCTCAGTCCCCGGCTGGACGAGGCCCTGGCTCCTGGCCCCTGCCACCCCTCAGTGACCCTGCACCAGGAGCAATAGCGTCCTCTTCTTCTTTGTTCCTTCTTTAAGGAACACAATTGTGAGGGTGGTTGTGCTTCTTCTTTTAAACATTTTAAATATTTTTAATTGATTTGAGAGAGAGAGAGAGGAAGGGAGAGGGATCGAGAGATAGAAACATCGATCAGAGAGAGATATTGACCGGCTGCCTCCTGCCTGCCCCCTCCTGGGGATTGGGCCTGAAACCTGGGCAAGTGTCCTGACTGGGAATCAAACACGGGACCTCTTGATGACACTCAACCACCGAGCCACACTGGCCTGGCTTTTCTTCGTTATAAGCCACATTGATACTTTCGGCTCACGAATCCTAGGACATACTTCCACATTCTTTCCGACTTCCTTTTGACCAGAATGGCACTGTTTTAGGTCAGAATCCCCTCCCTTATGGCAAATCCGCTCTCTGCATGGCAAACCCAATTCCTCCTCAACTAATGGTCTCCATCCCCAGCAGAACTATTTCCAAGTATCTGAGAGAAGTGGGGCTTGAAATATGGAACAGATCGGCATTGCCTCTTCCGTGATGAATAGCTGCTGTGGTCATTTATGGTTCCCCCGCTCCCAAATCGAAAACTGCTTTACAGATGTTCTTGAGCCGAACTTCCCCACATCTGTGCGGGGCCGGCAGGGTGCAGAGTTCCCGGCTTCACTTTGCAGATAAGAACAGCCAGAGGAGGCCCCGGGGGCAGCAACTCAGCATTTTTAGGACGCTGTGATGATGCTTTATTAGGTTTCGTCATAACACACCTGAGCCCCGCGCAAACAGCGGGTCAATGTCCAGCACAAGCTCATTCCATAAAGTCAGAGAGACTTGGAAATGGAACCCCAGCTTTGGGAACTCCCTATCTCAAGTTGTGTTCGCTGTTTTCCTAAATTAAAGGAATGAGCATAAAAATCATAAATACGTGCACAGAGACCCAGAAACGAGAACACACGCAATCCTACAGGGACATGCCAAGCTCTCCACTCTGCCTCTCTGGTCTCCTTCCTGACTACTGACCCCAATCCAGTGGAGGGACTCTGTCTCCAGGGCTCCTGAGGCCTCCACGGGATGTAAAATAGGACTGTACTCTTGCTGCCTGTCACTGGAGTCTATCCAAATAGGAATCGGGCATAAAAAGTCCTACAACATTACACTGGGATTTCCACATAGTCACTTCAGAGATAGTGAGAGGTTCTCTCAATTTTTTTTTTTTTTTTCCTAAATGAGGTCTATTACTGCGAGGTATTTCCCGAGATGCCGAGATCCATTGTCTGTGAGCGCTGAGTACTTACACGGCCAGGGTGCAGGGGGCCCTGTGCAGCTGGTTGGAAAATGCATTAACCTATGTCCCAAGGTGAAAACAGCTAGTTCCCTGGATGCATCCGGGGCAATGCCACATTCCTAATTATTTCACCCTTCCTTCCTACCTTCCTTGGCGGGGGTCCTGGGCATTCAGATCGCACATCAGCTTAAGGAGCATTTCCAGAGAGGTGTGGCTGCTTCCGCTCACCCTATCCTCAGGCCACTGAGGCCACGACAGCTCTGCAGACACTCGGACTCCCAGGTAGCCACCGGGCCCAGCTGCAGCCTGAGCCATGCCCGGGGACCTTGCTGCTCTGATTCTAGACGTATGGCTGGCCTTCGGCATTATGTGGGTCTGTGGCATTGCTCTCTATGCCCAGTTGGGTTTGGAAGTAAAGAAACCTTTTATTCCCTTCTCCGCATATCGCCTGCAATTAGGGGACATGTTATCAAGTTAGTGGGGGTTCCTGTTGTTACCACGTAATCTGAAAAGTGGACTTTCTTTAAGCATGCTCCACCCAACATGGAAACATCAGCAGGCACATCCTGCAAGAGGCCTGCTTCTCACCTAGAGCTCCTCAGTGCGGCCACACCAACGGACAGGCTGTGCTAAAGGGACCAAGTGCACAAGGGAGTAACCACCTGGGTATAATCTGGGTCCTTCCTCCCTGTTCCTGAGCCGTCCTTGGTGATTTAATCTAACCTTCATTTATCTTCAGGCTCCCTTAAAATACTTATGTGCTGTCTCACTAGAAAACATTCTCTGCTAATGACTCATCTTTAGGAAAGAAATGTGTCAGGCCCCTTGATCCGAAAGCCCTATTGGGTGTAAAAGCGCTTCTGTCGAGCTGTCCTCTGCCCACCCCTACCGGTCTGGCTGTGGGGAAAGTCTGGTTTGTCTGGGAGTCAGGACCAGACCGGCTAGCCACGCCTGCCAGGGGAGTGGCCACGCCTGCCAGTGACCTTGCCTATGTGTGACTTTATGAAAGTTTCATTTTATAATCAAAAGGAGATATTTTTCTCCTGTCAGATGTAACGGGTTTTCCCAGAGAAGCCAACAGTGGTTTCATCACAGCACCCCAAAGCAAAGAGCTCAGAAAGTTCCCTCTGCTTCTTTGTTAGTTGCAAAACAAGCACCAGAGGTCAAGTGCGTCTTTCCCGGGCAGCCCTGGCACAGACGCCCCGGCCAGCATTTGCCCACCAGGCTTCCTGCGGGAGCCTCTCCTGAGGTGGCTCCTGTAAGCAGCCGGAGTCTGGCTTCCCAGAGGGGGTTCTAAGAAGGTTTCTATGTTACCTTTATTTTTAAGGCAGCTTAACCAACCTATTCTGCCGGGGAGAAACCCTCTTACTTGGCAGCTGTCAGAAGGAAGGCTTATTTCAAGTTGCACAAGAGGAACCCAGAAATGTTCTCCAGGGTCAGCCTATAGGATCCCATCTTCACCGCTCCACACATCACACTGGTCCACCACCCCCAAGGTACTGGTCCACCCCCTAAGGCACTGGTCCACCCCGCTAAGGCACTGGTACCCCCCCCCCCCCAAGACACAGAAGGTCATAGGACAAATGCTCTTGGTCAGATGGGAAATCTGGCCACGTGAAAACTCCAGTTTTCATCTGAAACAAATAATGAAGACATAAAATCATTTTGTCATTACTTCCTTAATCCATAAGACATTTACCACCTGGGTAAAGTGTCAGTGAGGGAAGGCACCTCAGTGTCCTTGCTGTGCTATCTGGTATCCTATTATAAAGCAAGGGCTGGTTCGGCTCCCTTATATAAAAGAGATGAAAGTGGAAAAACATCGGAACTTTCCATAGTCCTCTGCTGGGGGTGGGGGCATGCGGAGCCGGCCGTGGCTTCAGGGTATTGGACTTGGTCTTAGAGGGAAAAACTGTCACAGAAGAAGGTCAGATTCTCCCCCTGGAACCCAAGCATCTGCCCAGTGGGCTGAGGAGGTTCTGCTCTTTGGGTGTGGCCCTATGCTGTGGCTATATTGTGGCTCTGGCCAGAGAGGGCATAAGAGCAGAGGGAGGGGGGAAGTCATCAGGGAAGCACCGGGGTCCAATCAGAAGATGCACAGATTTGCAGAAATAAACCCATTGTTCACCCCAGATGGTGGAAATTGATACAATTTATCTATTTCTCACCAAAGCGCAGTAACCCAAGTGCAGAAGTTTGCAAAATAAGAGTGAACGGGCTCCTGCATCTTCTTTTGGATTCTTCTCTTTCTCTAAGGCAGTGGTTCTCAACCTTCCTAATGCCGCGACTCTTTAATACAGTTCCTCATGTTGTGGTGACACCCCCACCATAAAAATATTTTCGTTGCTACTTCAAAACTATGGTCTTAGGCTCTACAGCTGCGGTTCTCAATCTGTGGGTCGTGACCCACAGGTTGAGAACTGCTATCCGGGTCACCTAAGACCATCAAAAACACAGATATTTACATTATAATTCATAACAGTAGCAAAATTACAGTTCTGAAGTAGCAACGAAAATAATGCTATGGTTGGGGGTCACCACAACATGAGGAGCAGTATTAAAGGGTCGCGGTTTCAGGAAGGTTGAGAACCACTGCTCTAAGGGTTCTGAAGGCATCTTTTTAGGCGCCTCCTCGCTTCCCCATTCTTTTTCTTTTTCACCCTCCTTTTCCATTGCTTCTTCTACTCCTCTTCCAATTCCTCTCTCACAGCTGAGCCTCAGGGAATGGGAGTGAACGCTCATAAAAGTTTGGGAAGAGGAGTTTTCCAATTTCTGGACCTGGCCACGGAGCCTGAAGAATTCCTGCGGCATTAAGTAATTAACCTCTCACCACCTCAGAGTGTTAAGGGACGCGTGCTGCCGTTATCTCCCATTTTATAGTGAGCACGACAGAGGCAAACCAAGGTTTAAAGACTTGCCCAAAATACCAGAGTCAATAAACAAGCAAGAAACACACACTCCCTTCTGCACTCCTGACTCACTTCCAATAGACTCATTTATTGTCAAACGCTCGCTTGCTTTGTTCAGTTTTAATCCCCACGCCATTAACATGAGAGTCTGGAGCATGTTGGCTTCTTAACAGATCACAGGACCGCAGTCATTCAGCGTGGAAAGTAAACAGCACCCTGTTCGCATCAGGGGACGCAGGAGGTCAGCAGAGCCGCCTGCCGCAGCAGTGAGCCTGCCAGCGGGAGGCGGCTGGGAGCAGTGGCCCTCAGCACTGGGCAGGAGGACCAGCCTGGGCCTCTGGTCTGTTTCCATCATCTAGTTCATTTCCTGGTTCCACTGAGATGCTTTAAGTGTCCCTCACTTTTGCCTATGCCTCTTCTTCAATACCTGTGTCCTCCAGTCCACATCCTAATGAAAGCTGATGCTTAATTAGGGACAGAGTAATGCAGCTAAGAAAAGTTAGGATCTGGAGTCAGGCAGACCTGAAAGAAATCCCGACTCCTCCACTTGCTGGAGAGATACAGCGTGAGGGCAAGTCTCAGGAGCTCCAGAAGAGTCACTCCCCTCAGCTGTGGAGGCGATGGTGGGGGGCAGAGACGTGTTCTGTGGAGTAAGGGCTGGAAAGGATGTGTAGAGTGGTTGCCACATGCCTGGCCCGGGACAGGGACACGGCGTTCCTTTGTATTTTCCATGTTTCACTGAGTGATCAGACTTGGTTAACTTTATCCAGTGTCCCCTGTTACTTTCCCCTGTAGCTGTTACTCATGGCTAAGAAACAATATTCTACAAAAAATAAAATTACAAAAAAGGAAGGAGGGCAGGAAAGGAGGGAGTGATTGAGAGAGCAATTGAGGGAGGAGGAGAAGAAGAAGAAAATATGGAAGGGAGGAAGGAAGAAAAGGAGAGAAAGAAGAAAGAAAAGAAGGAAGGAAGGAAGGAAGGAAGGAAGGAAGGAAGGAAGGAAGGAAGGAAGGAAGGAAGGAAGGGAAGGAGGGAGGGAGGGAGGGAGGGAGGGAGGGAGGGAGGGAGGGAGGGAGGGAGGGAAGGGAGGGAGGGAGGGAGGAAAGAAGGTTGCCAGGCAGTGCAGTCTCCTGCAGTGTAGCCTGCTAGAAATGCTATGGAGTCTGAAAACAGAGCTGGAAGCCTTGTTTCCTAACATAAGCTACCTTGCTGACCTTGGGCACTTACCCTCTCTTCAAGTTCCATGCCTTTCAAATAGGTTTATTATCATAATAATGCCTACCTCATAAGATTATTTGGGGACTCAATACAATAATGGGCATAAATGAATCCAATGGACAAGGGTTTGGCACTTGACAAATGAAAAAAAAAATCAATGGAATTTAAATGTCAATTCTCAGATTACTCACATAAACCCTCCCAGGGAGAATAACTTAGTTTCCCCTCCCGAAATAATCAGAAGAGCCTTGCTAGCTCAGAGTGCATGGCACAGAATGTCCTAGAGGGACGCAACAGCTTCGCTGTGTAGTTACAATATTAAGTTGTTTTTATTAAAATAAGCTCAGCAGCCTGCATGGGGACAGAGTCAAATCCAATCCTTCCACGGCAGGGCAAGAAGCAATCAGTCTGCTCCTCAGCAAGAAACGATAAATAATTCAACAAGATGGAGATGCTAGTATTCTTCCGACTTTTTCTTCTTCTGGTGATGAATTTTGCTCATCGTTCCCCAAACTGTAAGTGAATATAATTCCACAAGCTGAGGGGCAATGAGGCATGCAGGAATGCAGGCACATTTTCGAGATCTCTTCCCGACTCATACCAGTCCTCAGTGAGCTGCTCCGTGGTTTGAATTCCTCTAGCATTGGGTCTGCCTTCTGTACGCCATCGATAAGCACTTTGCAATGATTCTCTTTGCATCTTGGAATTTTCCAGTAACAGTAGTAAGAGTTAACATTGATTGGGTACTCAAGTCTGCCTGGCTTCCCTTGATCACTTAATTTTCACAGAAGTCCTCTAAATTGGTACTTCTATTATCCTCCTTTTAAGAGTAAGGACTGAAGCCCGAAAGAGGTAAAGTAGCTTGTCCAATGTCAAACCATTAAGGGTGGCACAGATAATATTTGGACCCAGACAGTCTGATTCCAAGCACATCCTCTTCATCATTCCATGGTGCATATTACCAATGTGCAGGCCTCTCTAGGGCCAAGGGGACATCTACCACCAAATATGCTTCCCTATACTTCCTAGAATAGCACTGAGAATGAACACGTGCCAAGTGGCTGATTGGCACATTGAATGTGAGTGAAGGCATTCACAGGTCTCCACTAGAAGACTTCAGCATGCCCACTTTGCCCTCCAGGACCACAGCATACAACCACACTGGCCATGCCCTGCACAACCCTAGGGGGCACCCTTCCCAAAGACCACAATGCAAAAGAACCTGCTCGAACTACACAGAGCCATTTGCCTCTTGCCATTTCCAACCAGAACCATTTCCCAAGCTCTCTGCAGTGCACTCCACCCAGACTCATCTCCCTCCCAAACAAGAACAGTTAGACTCTGGGAATAAGCGTGAGGTTACATGAGGTTGACCCTTACAATCAAAACTCCATGATAACTTTTGACTCCCCAAAACTTAACTATAGTTGGCCTGCTGTGCTGGTAGTCTGCAGTTGATGAGAAGCCTTAACCAATAATAAAAACAATCAATACATATTTTGTATATGTATTACAGACTGTATGCTTACAATAAAGTAACCTTGAGCCGAAACCGGTTTGGCTCAGTGGTAGAGCGTTGGTCTGCAGACTGAAAGGTCTCAGGTTTGATTCCAGTCAAGGGCATGTACATTGGTTGCAGGCATATCTTCAGAAGGGGGTGTGCAGGAGGCAGCTGGTCGATGTTTCTCTCTCATCGACGTTTCTAGCTCTCTATCTCTCTCCCTTCCTCTCTGTAAAAAAAAAATAAATCAATAAAATATATTTTTTAAAAATAAAATAACCTTGAGAAAATAAATGTTATTAAGAAAATCATAAGGAAGAGAAAATACAATTACTGTATTTATTGGGGGGAAAAATCCATGTATAAGTGGGCCCTCAAAGTTCAAACCCATTTTTTCCAAGGGTCAATTGTATATCTTTCATATTTCAATGCTCTGAACACAAAATACATTTGGTGAAAATGTGCCATACAAAAAGAATGGCTGAGTCATTCCTGTTTCTCTTTTTTTTATATACAAAAAAGGGGGGGGGGGTGAGAGTTTGACCTGTGATGGGGAAAGTTTATTGCCTGGAATGTTTCTCCTGTGATAAGATATCAACTATCCTGGTCAGGAATACTTGATCATGAATCTATTTTTATTCACTTCAAAGCTATCTAAATAGGTCATCATCTTGCCCTTGCTGGTTTGGCTTAGTAGATAGAGCATCAGCCTGTGGACTACAGGGTCCCAGGTTTGATTCCGGCCAATGGCACATGCCTGGGTTGTGGCCTTGATTCCCCCCCCCCCCCCAGTGGGGGACATGCAGGAGGCAACCAATCAATGATTCTCTCTCATCATTGATGTTTCCCTCTTTCTAGCTCTCTCCCTTCCTCTCTGAAATCAATAAAAAATATATATATTAAAAATAAAATAAGTCATCCTCTTAGTAGCAGTACAACTGAGATCTTTCCATCAGGATCACAGCCATACAGCCTACAGTGGTCCGCAGGGCTTGCCAGAGTGGCTGCCAGCATGCCCCACAGTGGGGACATAGGAAAGGAGAACATGCCACACCCCTGGGCAAAGCCTCTGAATGTAACCATGGGGCTCATGGTTTCCCCCAAACACCCATGGGCTGCTGTGGGTCAGGTGAGCCCAGTGTGGCACTGCCAGTGAGAAGGTTTTAGGTGGTGCTTGAAAAACACAGATTCTTGAAGAGAGTCACCAAAGAACATTTACACCGAGCCCATGGACAGAGACAACAGAGCAGTAAAGGCCAGGGGAGGGGCGACAGGAATGGATAGAGCTGGGCTAAGAGTGGGAGAAATGGGAGACATCTGTAACAGCGTCAACAACTTCTAAAAAAGAAAAGCATAGATTCACATGGTAGGAAAACCTTCATCTCAGTTGCCTTCTAATGATTCTAATGAAATCAAAAGGAAAGTTTTGCAAACTTTTTAGCCCTGTTAATCATTCTTTTTTTTTTCTTTCTTTCTTTTTTTTTTTCTTTTTTAACAAAAAGAGAGTAAGATTCAACTTCAGAGCCCTCAGCAGACAAGAGAATCCAGCTGGAATTTAATAGCATCATTCTCTTTCATTGTTTTATAATGACCTTCTTTATTGGACAGTGGTATTGTTTATCAACTTATGGTAGTGCCATAAAGTTTGAAGTAAATGTATTTAACTTACAAAAAATAATTTATTTCAGCCTGGCCAGTGTGGCTCAGAGGTTGAGTGTCATCACATGTGCTAAGAGGTCAGTGTCAGGACACATAGCCAGGTTTCAGGCTCAATCCCCAGTAGTGGGTGTGTATAAGGCAACCAATGAATGGCATTTTTCTCTCATTAATGTTTCTATCCTTTCCCCCTCTCCCTTCCTCCCTCTCTAAAAAGCAGTAAAAACATGTTTTTAATTAGCTGATCTAAAGATAAATATTGCTCACAGTCTGTGTCCAGCTATTGCAAAAATCATAAAAGTGGCAAATTAGTGAATGAAGATTAGGAACCAGGGCTCACAGCCTGTGAACACACACAGAAGTTAACACAGGGGACTCAAGGAGCTAGAGAGAGCAGGACGAGCCAGGAAAGCTTGGAGATCCGTGAAGGAAACAAATGCTCTAGCACTCCATGACTCAATGTGGGCTCCTGGGTCTGAGCCCCCAGTCAGGCAGTTACAGGAGGGACAACCACCAGACACAGGGAAGGTGTCCCTGTGGTGCTCCCTCCGGGACACAGTAGCCTTGGTGCCGGAGGAGATGGCAAGGAAGTGGGAGGAGGATAGGACGCCTGGACAAGTATAAAAGCCCCAAGGCTCAATTCAGCCTCACACTGCATGAGGGTAATAAACACATCCAGGAAAGCCCTCAGACCCATGGAGAGGCCATTGAATTGGGAGCCAAGAGACCTGGTGTGACTTCCAACTACTCTGTCTCTAACTGTGTGGCCCAAGACCAGCTCTCTTTCAGGGCCTCAGAAACGTCCCTCCCGGCTACTCCTTTCTCTGGTTCTGCGTCCTTTACTATGCATATCACCAAAATTTCCAATGTGGTAACAGGGCACCATTTAAAAGAGAAAATATATTTGCTTCAAGAATACCAGCTCTTTTCTAACCAACCTCCCTGTGACACACACGCGTACACACACACACACACACCACACACACACACTTGCAGTTAGAGTTATAATCATTTGACTGTTAATATAATCACTGGCAAATGTTGGCCATAAATACTCAGTGCTAACGGGGTCAGAGTCCCGGGGGAACGTTGAGGAATGTGCCTGGTGGGTGGTGGAGGAGCCACTTTTCCAGGGAAGCAGAGGGGAGTTAACCAGCCAGCGATGCCTCTGGGGCCTTTTAGACACCAGCACTCCTTCTGCGGCCTGGACAAGTCCCTTCCATTGAACTGGCATGTGCCCAGCCTTTAAGCAAATCACTTTTAATGTCAGGAACTACGTCTGGTGCGTAAAATCACAACTCTCCTCTCTTGGGGGTTAGGAAAGCGGGGAGCACAGGAGGAACCTTCTTCGTCTTGGTAAGCTGAGGTTCAGATACTGCTTTCTTGAGGCCCACCTCGAACAGCTCTCCCTCATGTATCATCCCCTGAAAGCTAATGCACTGCCAAAGTGTTCACATCGCAAACTGAAAAGGAAGAAGCAGAAGGGTTAAAAACCAAGCCACTTTTTAGTATTTACGGAGCCTCTACGCATTGTGTGTAGAGAGAGAAAATATTACTCCTGGTCTCAAGATGCTATAATCAGGCTAATGAGAGACAGAACACAGCATATAATTGAGCACAAAGTTGGGTGACTTCCATTTAAGACAGCCTTCCTTTTCACTGTCTTATCTCTGCCCCCCCACTCACCACCCTCCATCCACTCTTCACACTCAAGCAGAGACATTTTTTTCAAAACCCACAGTTAGTCCCAACCAGTGTGGTTCAGCAGTTGGAGTGTCGTGGGTTTGATTCCTGGCAAAGGGCATGTACCTGGGTTGCAGGTTCTATCCCTGGCCCCTGTTGGTCGGGGTGAGTGCCAGAGGCAAATGATTGATGTGTCTCTCTCACATTGATCAATCTCTCTCTTCTCTTTCTTTCTCTCTCTCTTTCCTCCTCCCCCTTCCTTTCCACTCTCTCTTAAAATAAATGGGGGAGAGGGGGGGAATCCTCTGATGAAGATTAACAACAACAATAAAAACACACAACACATACAAAACTAACACATACACACAAAACTAATGGCGCCACTGCTTTGCGGACAGCATTCCAACAGCTCCACCTCTAGATCAAGTTCACATTCCTCCCCAAAAGAAAGGATGATTGCCTGAAGGAGGTGTGGTTTGACTTGGACCTGGAGGGTGGGTAGGATTTCAAAAACAGAGATTAAATGATGGTCAATAGCATAAATGAAATAGTTTGAACTATACCCAACACAGGGTGTTCAACTAGCTATAAACTAATAAACAAATAGATTAATAAAAATGATGAGTAAGTGAATGGCTTTCATGATGAGAGGAAGGATAACATGAACTAAAGGCATTTAACTTATGCCCTTTATCAGCACCCCAAGCACACTGGAATATGTACATGGACGGCAATGGAAGAGTTCCCAAGAGTTAATAAACAGCCAATATTTTCCATGTCCTAGGTCACTTCCAACAGCCTCCAACCCTACTTCCATCTGGATGTTTTGTTATTTTTATAATATCCAGGAATCTAGAAAAATGTCTTCCAGTAGCTTTGGACTTTAAACATATATATAACGAGGGTTTTTTTCCATTGTTCTCACCTTCACATGAAAAGAAATGCAGCCTGTCTACCAAAAGAATATCCTGAACAGAGCAGACTGACAGTTGTTTCAATGCCGATTTCAACACATTTTTTCAGACTGTGATAGGCTCTGAGATTTACCCTCTCCTCAGATGCAGTGGATTATCCTGGACTCTCTTATTTGCTTTTCAATTTTCCTGACCAGAAGTCCTGATTAATAGGGGACACCGAGCCCTGTTTAGAAAAATTCAATACATTATGCTCTGGTCTAATATATCCTCAGCGACCCTGCAAACCCACACTGCGAAGTGCACACTCGCTCTTTCCTCTGTGGCCTGAGGGGCCAGGGAAGGGAGAAGTGAGGAGAAAGAAACCAGTGTCTTGGCAGCTTCTCAACAATAGCTGCAGCTCCCCGGCCCCTTCCGAAAGAGCCCTTCTCTTGGAGCTGCTCTAACCAAGAAAATATGCATCGTTTCCTGACAGCCTGGGTCAGGCAGAGACTTGAGAAAATTGTGCAATCAATCCCCTTCATTTTCATTGCACCCCTAAATGCTTTGGGCGCAAGTGCCACTTCCACCCACACGCAATAGAAGTAAGTAGCTCCCCTTCCTCAGTCTGCTGCGTGGGAACGGGGAGCTGTGGTTGAGAAGAGGCCAGGGCCTCGGAATGACATCCAGTCTGTTGGGGCAGCCCCCTCAGTTGGTGTCTGCGGGGAGTCCAGTCTCTTCCAGGAGCAGCACCCACTGACCCAGCTTCACTGAGATCAGTGATTCACGGATAACACAAGGAAATCTTCCAACTTGGACACTGGAGAATCAGAAGGAACCTAAATCCCAGCTCGCCGTTGCCAAGAAACTCTATATGATGCAGGTGCAAATCATTCCCCCCCCCCCTCTTTTAAATTCAGACTCATTAAAATATGTATTTTGCAAGGGGATTAAATTCAAACATCTGGGAAGGGGGGGGGGGGGGCAGTGTCCGCCACTCTCGAAATATTTCTTAACTGGGTTTCAGATTGTTTCGTTGCTGTTGGGTCGGGGACGAGAGGCTGCTCAGCGGTGGGATGACAGAAGGGGGCAAGGAGAGAGTTCGAAAATGACTTCGAAGGGCCCGGGACTTCATCGGCCGCCGTAATTGTGGGAAAGTAACCTGAAGATGCCAAACAACAGGAAATTACCAGAAGAATCTGTCAGCACAATCAGCTGCTATTTTCATTGTTCTTTGGCAAATTTATACACAGTCGGGAACACCTGGGCTGGCCCGGAGCCCAGGTTTGACTAATTGCCAGGGGAGAGGAGTAGTCATTTGTCTTCGAAGGGATTTCCTCCATTCGCTCCTCAAAACATGTGGTTTCACTTTTCCCCTCTCGCTGCAGGAAATGGCAGGACAGTGAGACGCAAAATAAATGAGTTCACTTCCAAGAGGTTGCCTCCTAAGAGGCCACTCCAAAAATAACTGTCTTGTGAGAGGTTGTTAATAACCAAGATTCTTATATACTATCTTCAGAAAACAGCGTTTCAAAGGCGCAGTGATTTCCACCCCCCCCAACCCCCAGCCCCCAGCCCCCAGCCCCCAGCCCCCAGCCCCCAGCCCCTTTCCTTCCAAACACAGGGCACATTAAAAATAAAAGCCGTGGGAGACGGGGAGAAGCAATCAAGTCCTCCACCTCGTGGAGGTAGCAAATGTCACTCCTCAAGACGTGGCAAAGCCCCTCTCCTCAGAGTATAACCTGACCCAGGGCCCTTTCCCTGACAAGTGGAAGGTGAAACTGGACCAGCAAGAGATGTCCAAGCCTGGTCTCCCTCGCTCTTCCCCGGGGCCCATCCCCTTCCCCCGAAACCCAACATGTCAACGTCTCGGTCAGAACCAAGGGATGTTCCTCGGAGGCATGAACAGAGCACCCCCTGTCCAGTTGGTGTTAGCTCGGTATTCCCTGAGGGAAGATCACTGTGAGCTTTGCACGAATCACCTGCTTTGTGGCATGCTGCCCAGGAACGGGTGTAGATATTTATAAATTTCTCCAACTTCAAGAGATCACCTTTTTACGAGAACCACCTGCCAGAGTGACAGCCTTCTCCCCTAACCTCTCTCCATATTTTTATAGGTTAACACAGCACACACACACACACACACACACACACACACACACACACACCCTTCTACTGCATGCCTCTCTCATTATTGCAAGCTCTGGCCAAGATATCCTACTTGGGTAGCAGATTCATGTTTTCTATTCCTTCCTGAAGCCCACGGAGCTTTCGGACTTAATTGCCTGATATTTTAAATGTGCTGATTGGGAAATGTCACAGCGACGGCATGTTTCCTATTGAGACGTGCATCCGCCGTTGGTGCGTGTTCACCTGCGTTGTGTTGAGCCCGGGCGGTGATTTAGGGGTTCTGGCATCCCGTCGCAAAGAATCAACGGTGTTTCCCCTTCTCCCTTCTTTCTTGTTTGAAGCATTTGGAGCACGCCGCAGATCATTACTAGCTTCAGTGAGGCCGGCCACATTTGGGTTTGATTTGGTTTTCGGTCGCAGGCCCCTTCCTCAACGTGGAGCTGCACTGTAATTCTAAACTGACCCACCTCTCCCCTCGCAAAGGTGGAAAAATGTTATGGAGAGTTTTACAGCCCACAGCCCATCATTTATCCCACAGCACCGGGAGAGTTCAGACTTGGCTTATTTCTCGCCAACTTCGAGATGTTTTGACATGTTTATTTGTTTAATTTGTTTATTTTGACTGGCTCTGATTGTAATTGGCAGCAGTGTGTAGAATTAACATTAGGCAGTGTCTTAGACTTGTCTGTTACAATAACGCCGAAAGCATGTGAGGAGAACGCTACCCACTACATGACAATAGCGAGCAGGCAGGAGCACGAGAGAAATTTCTTTCCCCCCAAAAAAGGAAGGCAACCTCGGGTTTTAAATTTTATTTTGAAATACACACGGGCTATTGTGCAAACTGTTACTCGCATGCTAACATTTCTTTTCTCCCATAAGCCTGCCCCCGCTGCTCATAGACTTGTACGGTGGCTCCTAAAAGTGGCATTCTTAACGGTCTCACCTTTGGAATTTGTTTTTTGAGACTTTTTATTGTTCTACCTGTGGGTCTTTAAAATTAAAGGCGCAATAACTATGCAATAATATTGCAGCAATGTGGGAACAGCGCATAATGGCTGATGCAGTTGTGTGGTTGAAAATGTTCTTTCTGAATTCTTTGTCTAAAAATCCCTGAACAATGAGATGTGCACCTCAGAGAGTATCTGATTTAGGGCATTTTTTTTTCTTGGATTTTTGGCATATTTGCCGAGACAATGGTCATAGCACATTAACCTTCTTCTTCATGCTTGCAAGGGTGAACTCATAAAGCCTGTTTCACAGTGTTGATCCACACTCTACACATAAAAAATATATATATAATGCACTTTAGCTGATTTGGCTCAGTGGATAGAGAAACGGCCTGGGAACTGAAGGGTCCCAGGTTTGATTCTGGTCAAGGGAACATGCATGGCTTGCAGGCTTGATCCCCAGTAGGGGGCATGCAGGGGGCAGCCAATCAATGATTCTCTCTTATCATTGATATTTCTCTCTTTCCCTCTCCCTTCCTCTCTGAAATACATGTGTTCCTGGTTCATCCAGAACACAGATGGAAGTCCTGGGTCCTTCACAAGCATTAGTCCTGCACCGGCCTATCCCTTACCCTGGCCTGTTCCCAGGCTCATCTAAGTGAGCATCTGGCCACATCTCCTTAAAGGAGAAAATAAGAAACCAGTTCATCTACATATTCTACTGCCAATTATGCACAGAGCACAAACATGCTTTGCTCACATTTATTATCCCATAAATATTTTCCCCGTGCACAGTATGGTATGCTGCTGTGTGTGATCCTGACTTGGAACACCATATGCGCTCTGAGACGGGGCCAAGTTCAGGTTGCCATGTCTATGCCAAGCAGCCCAGAGGTCTCGGCTAAGGAACGCTGGCTCCAAGAAGCCTGGAGTCTCTAGACAATTGATCTCTCAGCTTCTATTACCCTTTAGCTTAAATCAGACTTTGTTGGGGGCAGACAAACCCACCCTAAGGGCACAGGAGTGGCCAGTGACACTGTGCTGGTCCAGAGGAGTTCCGGCTGTATTTAAGGTACCAGCTCATGTTGTTAAAGGAAACTGGGAAGATAGATTTCTCCCAGAGGGCACTGAAATGTTCTTTGCAGGACACTGAAAATACATACAAATGCAGGAATTGTGTTTCTACATGGTACAGGTTACAAAATCAGGCACTGAGGGCAGTTTAAAAAATATTGTCTACACTAATAAAAGAGTAAGATGCAAATTAACCATACCTTCATGATGCCCACCAGCCAATCAGGAGTGAGTATGCAAATTAACCCAACAAAGATGCTGGGTTAGTTTGCATATGCAGGCACTGAGTGGCCAGTGCTGGGCAGGACACTTGCGTCATTGACATGGTGACGATGCAGGTGTTTCACACTGCCCCCAGTTGTTCCGAGCCTCTGGGCAGCATGGGAAGGCAGAAAGGCAGCTCTGGCCGGAGTGAAGGCAGTGCTGGCAGCCAGGGAAAGGAAGGCCCATTCATGCACAAATCTTCATGCATCGGCCTCTAGTATGATATAAACATCAAACTTACTAAAGCCCTGGCCAAGTAGCTCAGTTGGTTAGACCATCATTTAGATACACCAAGGTTGTGGTTTAATCCCTGGTCAGGGCACATATTAGAATTAACCAATGAATGCATAAATAAATGGAACAACAAACTGATGTTTCTCTCTCTCTTCTTTCTCTCTCTAAAATCAATAAGTAATGTGTATATAAATTAAAAACTTGAGCCAAAACCGGTTTGGCTCAGTGGATAGAGTGCCAGCCTGTGGATTGAAAGGTCCCAGGTTCAATTCTGGTTAAGGGCATGTACCTTGGTTGCGGGCACATCCCCAGTGGCGGGTGTGCAGGAGGCAGCTGATGGATGTGTCTCTCTCATCGATGTTTCAAACTCTCTGTCCCTCTCCCTTCCTCTCTGTAAAAAGTCAATAAAATATATTTTTTTTTAAAAAACTTGCTAAGAGATTGATCTTAATTGTTCCCACCACAAAACAGAAATAATTATGTGACACAGTAGAGGTGATAGAGGTGCTACAATGGCAACCATATTGCAATATGTAAATGTATGTAATCAGCATGTTGTACCCCCTGAACAAAATGTCAAATAGAGTTCAGTTTAAAGAATACAACACGGAGAAAGCAGGAGCAATGCGAAGTCTGCCTTTTCCAGCTTGCATTTCCCAAAGGAAGAACCAAGGGCTGAGGTAGAAGGACAGAAATCCCAGAGTGCTCACATGTGGTGCCCACGGCACAGTCCCACCCTTTCTGCCCTTTCACTGCGGCGAAGCCTTGTGGAATGAAGTCGCCCAGCCAGCCCTTGGGAAGAACTGGATTCTGGGCAAAAGAGAAGAGGAGTGGGGGTAAATGTCAGAAACACAGGGGTTCCTCAGTGTTTGGGGTACACCTAGAGATCAACACATAGTCATTCCCGTTTTGTTATTGAACTCAAGGGGTTCGCCACTTGGGGCGTGCTATTAAAAAAGACCAGGCATGGTTGCTGCTAGGTGGTTTTACTTACGTGCAGCAAGTAAGTGGAATAGGATTCATGCAGAAGCTCTGCCTCCTGGGAGGGAGGCCCAGCCAGGACTTGGGGGCACTGTTTGGTCAATAACACATTGATTGCAGTTGGCTGCACTGATCGGGACGGGTTCCTCTGCAGCTCACCCTGCTCCCAGATGGTCTGCATACTGTGCCACATTGAACATTTAGCAAGGCAGCACTGAGTAAGAACTGCCCAGACCTAAGGACCCTTGTCCTGTCTAACAGTTTCTCGCGGTTGGTACCTCAGCAGGTCTGGCAGTGGAGAGCTAGGGGAACTAACCATCAAGGAGAAATTCAGCCAGGACTCCAAACTTTGGAGGGACAAATAGAAAGTATTGAAAGGAGAAGGTTTTATTATATAACAATCGTTTTTACTACTTGGTTCAAAAAACTCAAATGCTTCGTTCCTGAGTACTGGGTTCATGGGGACTTCACCTGGCATTCTGCGCTGTCTCTGCTAAAATCTTCACAGAAGTATCCCGGATGTACAGATAAGAAATTCAAACTCACATCCACAACCAGAGGCAAGATTTAGAGACTTTTCCTTTTTAGTCAAGAAAAAAATAAAGGGGGGGGGGGGGGGGAGAGATAGGAAGAAAGAAAGGGAGGGAGGGAGGGAGGGAGGGAGGGAGGGAGGGAGGAAGGAAGGGCACAGATTGGTAACAATGCACACAAAAGGAGGTCACCTTTCACTTTTTAAAAAATTGGCCATCGGGGCGGGGGCTCGCAAAAAAAAAGAAAAAATTGGCCATCACCACACCTGGACCCAGTGTTAATGGAAGGGTGGCAGGAGACTCAGAGGGTCTGTATCCAGTTTGCACCCTGCCCTCATTTTCCTGGGTCACCTTAGACCAGTGGTTTCCAACGTGGGGCACACACCCAACACGGGGACAATTCAACAATGAGCTACTAACAGTGACTTTTTGCATTTCTTATGTTTCTAAGGGCCTCAAATAAAATATATAAATATATATTGTGACATATTTATGCATTTCAGTCTCTATCATGATTGAAACTTTATTTGCTATGTTTTCATATCACTTCATATTATTCGTTTGTAACAGCTTCTTAGTGATTTGTTCTTCGGTACTTCAACTGTCCTTTGGTTCTTTTATTTTTCTCTTTCACTGATGCCATGTTCTTTGGAAGCTTGTTTAGACCAAGTTAATGGCCTTTTAGGCTTCCTCCACTTTTTTAATAATAAGAATTATATGTCACGGCGGGCATCAGGATTTTAGAGATGCTTAGTGGGACATGGCCAAAAACAGATTGGGAACCATTGCCTTAGCCCAAGCGCCTGCCTTATCTGTTCTTACTTTTCTCTAGTAGTTCAGTTGTTCAGATTACTTTGGGCTTCTTGGAAGAGAAATGTGTCATGCAGACAAAGCGTTATTATTATTATTATTACCTCTCTCCAAGGGGAGAGCTTAAATTTGTTAATATGAAATGGGTTGACTTTCTCTTTGGTTAAACTAAATAATGAAGCACAGGCCATAAGTGTTTTTAAGCTCCTCGGATAGGGAAGTTATCTAAATACAAAGCAATATTATTGAAATGAAACTTCTTTAGGGTGTTTGCCAAGGGACCCAGTGTTAAGAATATCTTACAAGAGAAGATTAAATGAGAGGCAGTCTAATGAAGTCTTGCTGCGAGGGGGCTCCATCAGGACTGGGCTCACTCCGGGGAGAGCTGGGAGATTTAGAAGGAGGAGAGCAGCCAAAGAGTGGCTGGCTGGAAGAAGAGCTTTAAAACCATTTACCACCTGCCCGTGTAGCTCCATGGCTTCAGAGACTTCCCGAACTCATTACATTGAAAATTGCCAAGACATATTCGAAGAATCCTTCAGGATCATAATACCTTGTATGTGTTCACCTATTTAAAAAGAAAAGAAAAGACTCCCTCTTCTAATCACCAGGTAAAAACCTCTGGCTTCTAGAAATCAGATTCCTTTGCTAACGCAGAAGTTCTGTCAGTTTACCATCTAGTCCTTTTATGATAACACAAAAGCTGAGTCTGAGGTAAATGGAACAAAGGTTGGAGCAGGAGAAAAGCCGGGTTTCGGCAGGACTGTAGATGTCAGGGGCTTGCTCCAGAGCTTAGGAGGTGCAATCAGTCTATAGCTTTAGCATTGCCAAACACAGCTGTTGGTAAGGAAAATAAATACAGTCATAAATAATAATACAGGAATATACTGTTTCGAGTATTCACAGCTGTAGACCTACTTTTGCCCACTCTGTATACAGTTTATATGGTTATTTAAATACAAAAGTAGCATTATTTCATTCAATATGAGATTATATACAATTCTTTATTCACCAGCTGTCCTCTGAGAAGTCTGCTTGAGCATCTGGGCCTCCCCACCTAAGGGTCTCCTGGATATTTGCACTCCAGCATTTCAACAGCCTTATTCAGACTCTCCATTCTCCTTTACTTTTAAAAAATATGAATTTGTATTGATTTTTAGAAGGAGAGAGATAGAGAGAGAAACATCAATGTGAGAGAAAAACATCATCAGCTGCCTCCCACAGGCACCCTGACCAGGCATTGAACCTGCAACCCGGACATGTGCCCTGACCGGGAATGGAACCAGTGACTCTAAGTGCACAGGACAATGCATTTCGGGGCCCTGCACAGTCTGGCTCCTATTCCCAGAGAGACAGACTCTGCTTGTGGATGTTGTCTGGATTCCCGCTTTGAGCCTCAGGCTGGGGATTCTCAAACTGCTCATCCACCAGCCATTAGGGTCCCTTAGCCAGCCCTTAGCCATCTTGACTTCCCAGGTGTCGGAATCTGGCTAGGGATGTGCCCTACCCTCCACATGGACAAAGAGCCAGGAGGGCAGCGGCTGATCTCAGGGCAGAGGCTTTGGGGTTCCAGCGAGGGTTGTCGGAAAAGCATCAGGACCTACAACATAAGAACATTCAGCACTCTTCTCTTTATTCTTTCTCCCTCTCCTTTCTTGTCTACTCTTTCTTCTCTGCCTTTTCCCTCCTCTCCTTCCCCGAGCAATAGGCAAGCCAGTGGCACCCACACTTTCCATCGCACTCAGAACCAGAGGTCACTGGCTATCTCACACTTTCCCTGTTTTCTCTCTCTCCCCACCTTGCTCTAGCAGCTCCACAGCAATTTTTGCTCTTAGGACAACACCATCAACTAAGTTCCGGGAGCTCACCAGGCCCACAGGCCTTGGTGTTCCACCACCTGACCTTCCTTACCCTTCTCTCTCCTCCCACAAAACCTCGCATCGCCCCCTCGGTGGTCAGACCACGCCAGGAGACAGGGCCTTTCCCAAGGCAGGAGACCTTGGCCTGAGTCTGACAAGACTCCGGTCACACCGTTGCCTGCAGGTCTTCTACCTGCAAACAATTTCATACACAGCAAGGCAAGCTACGTAGTTCAATTTGAAACCAACCAAAAATAACAACAACAAAAAGACTTTCAAAGAGCAACAAGCCCTCTTGTATAAAAGAGAAAGAAGGCCCTGGCCAGGTGGCTATTGTTTGGAGCACTGTCCCATACATGGTAAGGTCATGGGTTCGATTCTCTGTTAAGGCACATCCCTAGGTTGTGGGTTCAGGGTGGGGTGTATATGAGAGGCGATCCATCCATGTTTCTCTCTCTCTCTCCCCCCTTCCTCTCTCTAAAATCACTAAATGTATCTTCAGGTGAGAAAATTTTTTAAAAGAGCAAGGTCGGCAGTTTTCCCAGAAGGCTAAAACAGAGTGACAGAATATCAGGTCTAGTAATAATTAATGTCGTTTTTTAACATTTGTTTAAAATCTTGCTTGGCATTGACTTGTATTGACATAACCTTCAAACACGTGGTATCTACAGAACGTGTGAAGTGCAATTAACAAGTTTTGCTTGAAAAAGTTTGTGTTTGGTTTGGTTTTTGTTGCAAAACTAGGGCTAAGAAGATGGCGGATGAAGAGCATATTCGGCACTGCATGCTTTACGAGTTCCAATTAGGAAGAAAAGCAAGTGAGGCTGCAAAAAACATCTGTAGTGCTCTTGGTCAAGATGCAGTTAGCGCCAGAAAATGCCAGCGTTGGTTTGAGAAATTTTGCGAGGGAAATTTTTCGTTAGATGACAAGAGTGGTCGAGGCCGTGTGTCCAATTTTGATCAAGAAGTTCTTCAAGCTCTTTTGGTGCAAAATCCTCAAGTTACCCAACAAGAGCTTGCGACAACTTTAAATTGTTCACAAAAAACAATTTCCAATCAATTGCGTGCACTTGGCAAAGTCCAAAAGTTTGGAAAATGGGTTCCTCATGAGTTGACTGGCAACAACTGTAATCAAAGAGTCACAATTTGCAGTTCGCTCCTCTCTCGTCAAAACCGTTTGCCGTTTTTAGAGCAAATTGTTACCGGAGATGAACAATGGGTGCTGTATGTTAATTTGAAAAGGCAGCCTCAATGGTTGGACAAAAATGAGGCTCCGCAGCCCACGCCAAAACCTGACTTGCATGCGAAAAAAGTGATGTTGGTGGAATTTTAAAGGAATTCTTCATTATGAACTTTTACCATCTAACCAAACCATTACAAGTGCAGTGTATAGTGCCCAATTGGAAAGGTTAGCCCAAGCTTTAAGAGAAAAAGAACCCGCGCTGATTAATCGGAAGGGCATAATTCTTCACCACGATAACGCACGACCGCATACTGCAAGAATCACTGCTGAAAAACTGCGCCAGTTGGAATGGGAAGTTCTCCCTCAACCTGCATATTCTCCTGATATTGCCCCTTCCGATTACCATTTGTTTCGTTCTTTGCAAAACTTTCTTCTTGGAAAAAAATTTAATAATGAAGAATGCCTCAAAAATGCATTGACCGAATTTTTTGCATCAAAATCACAAGAATTTTACAACAGAGGGATTAAAATGCTTCCTGAGTGTTGGACACAAGTAGTAGAAAACAACGGCAACTATATTGTTGATTAAATTTTGTTGTATTGTTTAAATAAATTCGATTTAAAAAATATTAGAAAACGACATTAATTATTACTAGACCTAATATAACCAAATCTATGTTTTAATAATGAAAAATACATATGCAGCTATTGTCGAACTTGAAAATATAAGGCAAAAGGTGGGAGGTAGGGCCAAAACCGGTTTGGCTCAGTGGATAGGGATCGACCTGCGGTTTAAAAGGTCCCATGTTCGATTCCGGTCAAGGGCATGTACATTGGTTGCAGGTACATCCCCAGTAGGAGTGTTGCAGGAGGCAGCTAGCTGGTCGATGTTTCTTTCTACCATAGATGTTTCTGACTTTCTATCCTTCTCCCTTCCTCTCTGTAAAAAAATCAATAAAATATATATATTTTTTTAAAGGTGGGAGGTAGGGTAGGGTGGAAAGAGCTAAGGATTAGACATTTCTTAAGCAAAATTCTTGGTATATTGCCACTCAATAGCCAGAAGGGGGTTCAACTTCAGCAGCTGAGAGGGACAGAGGCATAGACGGCTCTCTGTTGCCACCCAGTGGGAAAGGGCTGCGCGGTGGCCACACTCGGCTCTGAAAGGATTCTCTGCATAAAATCACATTATTTCCTCCAAAGAATCGCTGAAGATTCCAGAATGTCCCCTCTGCTTCCCTCACTCTTCGCATCTCCCTCAATCCTGCCTTTATTCGTCTTTGAGATAAAGGGGTCTTGGCTGGCCCCTCCTTCCTGACTGAAAAACTCAATACTGAACAACAAAAAGCAGCTTCTGTGGCACTTGAACCAGACCTGCGGGTCCTTTAATTGGTTTAAGAGACGGGGAGAGAGAGAGAGACCTCGCCCCCATCTGAGTGCCAAATGGTGAATAAGCCCTTTTTTATGGACTCATTTGGTGTTGGTGCTACAGAGGCTTCTCCAATTGAGGGAGGAAGCAGACAAAAACGGGCCATTTCCAGTGATTTCTGATTCTTCCTGAGGAGGCTAAAGGTTGTGGTTGATCTGCAGAACAGATAAAAGGGATTCCCCGGCTGCATTTTAAGACCAGGGGTTAATTAACCCAAAATGAAGTGTCTTGGTCAAATTGTGCTGGAATTTGCCCCTCAGAGGTCTCCCATCCTCTGGTTCATGCTCTGGCTCCTATTTGCTCTCAGGAGCCAGGTCAGCTGTGCACGGGTCTGCACCAGCAGTTCTCCGGGTTGGTTGTCAACAGCCCAGGAGGCATCAGAAACCTCAGCATATCTTGCAGGTAGTTTCAAACTGCATACCCCTGAACCCTGGGTTGCACTGGGATCCCACCACTGTTCGGCTCGATCCTCTTTAGAAATTATTTTATTTGCCCTAGCCCAGTGGTCAGCAAACTGCAGCTCGTGAGCCGCCGAGGTTTGCCAATCTGTTGACTAATGAGTTTGCCAACCACTGGGATAGGGGCTTAATCACGAGGAACAACAACAGCCTGTAATTATTGGATTCGAGAGTCTAGGTCAGTGGTAGGCAAACTCATTAGTCATCAGAGTGGCAAACCGCGGCTCGAGAGCTACATGTGGCTCACGAGCCGCAGTTTGCCGACCACTGCCCTAGCCAGTTTGGCTCGGTGGATAGAGGGTCGGCCTGCAGACTGAAGAGTCCCAGGTTCAATTCCGGTCAAGGGCACATGTCCAGGTGCAGGCTTAATCCCCAGTGCAGGGCATGCAGGAGGCAGCCAATCAATGATTCTCTCTCATCAATGATGTTTCTATCTCTCCCTCTTCCTTCGGCTCTTAAATCAATAAAAATATATTTTTTAAATAAATTATTTTATTCTTTTAAAAAGTAAAATGCAATATGGAATGTCTTACACATCAATTTTAACACATCAGGACACCAATAAGTTAATGGGGGTGTCTACACTTTTTTAAAAATGTAGGCCAGTGGTCAGCAAACTCATTCGTCAACAGAGCCAAATATCAGCAGTACAATGATTGAAAGTTCTTTTGAGAGCCAAATTTTTTAAACTTAAACTTCTTCTAATGCCACTTCTTCCAAATAGACTCGCCCAGGCCATGGTATTTTGTGGAAGAGCCACACTCAAGGGGTCAAAGAGCCGCATGTGGCTCGCAAGCTGCAGTTTGCCGATCACAGCTCTAGGCCTATACATGTCTCCTCATGCAATTCGGTCCGTGGTGTTCTCTGGTGAGCATTAGCTGTGTTCAGGCCACGGGCAGGCAGGCATGCCCTCCTCTGAGCCTGTGCTACCCCAGCATAGCATCCGTTGTATAGCAACCAGTAAAGAGATGCAAGACTCCTGAGAACATCACATTGCAAATCATTTCAGCCCTTATTGCACACTTTGGATGCTTTTTATTTAACTTGTCTTTGTGATGAATTATATTAACAGATGTTAAATACTGGAAATAATTCAACTTAAATTATTTTTAAGAATCCAACTATTCCTCTTTTGGGCTTTGCACCAATTTATTTGAAGGGTATCTAGAGAGTGCAATATGAGCTAATTTAAACTGTTGCCATTTGCAAACACTTATCTGCATGAATTAGAATTTTCACAATACTGTTCTACGCACACAAAACAAATACTGTGCTAATAAAGCCAGCATAATGCTTATCAGCAAATGTCATTGGCAAATACAACTACAGACTTCTATTGTCTAAAAAAAGTGTATATTTAAAAAGTATAAGTTTTGGGTTTGTTATGGGCTGCATATTGATAGGTTGAAATCCTAAATGTTGACATCCCAAAATGAGTATGTTGAAATCCTAATATCCAGGAGCTTACAATATAACCATATTTGGAAATAAAGCCTTTAAAGAGGTGAATACATTAAAATGAAGCTTGAAGGTGGGCCCTAACCCAGTCTGACTGGTGTCCTGATCAGGAGAGGGAATTTGGACTCACAGAGAGACACCAGAGGCGTGTGCGTGCACACGAGAAACTGAGGTCACAGAGAGAGGAGGCCACTGGCAAGCCCAGGAGAGAGCCCTCAGGAGAGAGGCCTCCGGAGAACCAAATCTGCCAACACCTTGATCTCAGACTCCTCAGCCTCCAGAACTGTGAGAAAAATACATGTCTGTTCTGTAAGCCACCCAGTGTGCAGTGTTCTGTTATGGTAGCCTGAGCTGCCTAATACAAGGTCAAAACAAATAGGCCTGCTGTTTCCTGTTCTGCTGCAGACTACCTGCATGATCTCTTTAAAAAAAAAAAAAAAAAGTTTATCTATAATAATGAAAGTGTAATATGCAAATCGACCAAATGGCCAAAAAGCAGAACGACCACACTATGACATGCACTGGCGCCAGGCCAGCCAAGGTAGGTGTGATTCGACTGGTCTGGGGCCCCGCCATCACCCCATGATCGTCCCACAAAGGGAAGCCCAGGCCACTGGCCAGCGGAGCAATAGGTCAGGAATTCCACAGAACCGGGGGACTGAGGGTATGTGTGGTGGCAGGCGCAGGCCAAGGCAGGTATGGGAGGAGGACGGGGCTGGGGCCGCAAAGCCAGTAGCCAAGGGAAGGAAGGCCTACCCTTGCATGCATTTCTTACATTGGGCCTCTAGTTCAAATATAATTTATATATCATAGTGTGTGTCTGTGTTAAGTGTAAAATTCAATAATTTTTAGTAGATTTATAGAGTTTTTTAACCAATACCTGTGTGATCTTAAGAAAGATACTTATCCTCTCTGGACCTCAATTTCTTCCTCTGTAAAAGAGGCTAATACCTCTTTACATGTGTTTGTTTTGAGAGTTTAATTACATTACAAAAACATGTGGCATGTGTGTTTGTTTCTTTCCTTCTTCGATCATGCTTAGAATATGGTGCCCTTCCATTCTAACCCAACTGAGCCTGAAACCCTTGATGCTTGCCGGCTCCATGTTTCCTGTCAAGGCTCCAGTCCTTGCAAAACCTGGCATAATGTGAGGTTAGGAGTCCCCAGCTCCCTGCAGTCTAAAAAAACTTAACTACTAATAGCCTACAGTTGACCAGAAGCTTTACCCATGACATAAACAGTCGATTAACACATACTTTTGTATGTTACGTGTATTATATCTATAGTCTTATAATAAAGTAAGCTACAGAAAAGAAAATATTATAAGGAAGATAAAATACATTTACAGCATGTATTAAAAATAGCCTGTGTATAAGTGGCCCATGCAGTGCAAACCTGTGCTGTTCCAGGGTCAGCTGAACTTGAACCCTCAATAACAGTGACTGGTCTGAGAAATAAATAAAGGAGAGCCCTTCTCTTGGATGGCTGGAGAGATTCTGTTTGCTAAGCCCGGAGAAATGCGTTTGGGAGTGCTGGCTACCACACAGACAGAACCTGGCTGCAGAATGAAGCCAAAACAAGGACCGGGGAGAGAAAGAGGGAGTGGGCTCTGGTAGGGTACGTTCCCATTCCAATTCCTAAGACTCTGATCTTGCGGTTCTTTGGTGTCTGTGAGCAAATCAAGGACCCTCCCCAGGTATGAGTCCACAAATAAAGCTGGTCTGATTTGAGTTTCATTTATTTGCAACTCAAACGATCCTTATAAATACAAGAGGCTGAGAGGATGTGGAGGTCATTAGAACAGGCCCTATAGGGTGGAGGAGAACAAAACAAAAGGCTTTGGACTGGAGTGATGGGACAGTTCAAGGCACAGGACCCAGGGACCTGAGGTGAAGTATCCAGCTTGACCCCTGTCCAGATGTACACGGTTGCAGATTGCCAACTATCAATAGTTCTTAGAAGGTGGAGAAAGAACAGAGGTTAGCTTCATGCAAGATCCTTGTCAAACCTTCCGGGTATCCCGGGCAGGGTTTCTTTCAAGCTGTATTTGCCCATTAAGACCAATTATTAGAGCAGCCTGTCTCCATTGAAAGGCCCACGGAGCAACCTGTACTGTCCCCGATGCGGGCAGCCTCTGCTGTGTCAGTGTAAGGTGGCTCCGTAGACAGTGTCATTGATTAGATGGCCAGGTTACAAAAGTCCAACGGCAAGTGAACTCAGAGCAGCGGCATTGTGCTAGAGGGGAGCGCATGGGTGTTGGGAAGCATGCAAAGTGGAGTCAGACATGTTACTCTCTCACCCAATCCCCACTATGTGCAAGGGTGAAGGGTGTCACCTCGGTTTTGGAGCCGAGTCACTAACGACTCCTCAGGGGATAGAGCCCATAGCCTTGGCCTTGGTCTCATTAGGACTAAGCTTTAGCCAGATGAATTAATCATAGAAATGAGCACTTGTCTTTGTAACACACATTTTCCCAGGGCACTTAAGCTCTGGGCTTAAAGGGAAGTTACATTAATAGTAGCAATCCATATTTTGCCGCATTTTTCTACCCTGCTTGCTATAACGGGATATCCATTTCCCAACAAGTTCCCTAAAATTACATCTTGGGACCTCTGAGGGGGTTTTACAATGCACAGAAACAAACCCTGATGGCTGCAGTAGGGAGTCCACCTCCATTCTCCTGTCCATCCTCTCTTCTGCCCCTTTAATGTCACCAAAAAGGATTGCCATTATGTCCTTCAGATGTCCCAATGCACCAACTCCACACTCCACGGAAGTAAGGAAAAATCTTTCTCTAACTCCTAATATCCACTGACAGGAACCACTGACCACTGCACCTTATGAAAATACACACACACACACACACACACACACACACACACACTTCACTAAAAAGATCTGTCACATTGATCTCAAAAGATGCCACATTGATCTCAAAGAAGGGATGTTACACCCCAAATTATAAAGGGGTCCTTTGGACAGACCACTCTATTCCACTCCCATATGCAGCTCCTTCCCATATTTCCCATGGACCCGGATGTGACTCCATGGTATAGTGGGAAACCAGGCCTCACAACAACCCAGTGATGCCCTCCAATCCAGCACCTCCACCTGCCAAACATGCCTCCCTGGGTTCCATCATCCTGTAGGCCACAAGCCTTTGTGCTTCACTTTGATGTTTTGCTTGCAGGCACACAATTTCCATTTTGGATAGCATAATAGATAATAAAGCAATTGCTACTAAGTCCAGTCAGACTTAACAAGGAAGACTCCTTGCCTCATCTTCCTTAAAGAAGGGGCTCACGCTCTACTGCTCTTCACAGTGTAGTGAAGAAGATCAATGCGATAGGAATCATCTTAAAAAGACAGACTAGAATTTAATGTTTCCTGTTTCTTGCCGGCTATTTTATAAACTTCCATATATATATATGAAGAAAGTCTAGCTGCAAAGCAAAATAGAGAGTGGGTTGGAACTCTGGCAACCCACCAACCAGGAAAGTCTATCTTGAGTAGAGTACTACAAGTTCCTGGACCACATGGTAACGTTTTAGATTCAAATTCAAACTTAGGTACAAAGCCCCCTTATCTTCCAACTCCTGTGTTAGGGACTTTCTTATATATTATTATATATTATTCTGTTTAATCATCATGATTCAAACTGCCAGCTATGATATTTGGAACAAACTATGCTATTTTATCTTTAGTTCTCAATGTAATAAATGCTCACTCTAAAAGAAAAATCTGATAAAAAGAGACATTTAACAATCATCTATAATTCCTGTGCCTAGAGAAAAGAATTTTAACATTCTGATAAATGTGGTATATATTATTCTCCCATGTTTTCTGTGCACATATAACATATAATTTATACTAATACAATTTTAAAGCTACCTTTTATTGCATGAAATAATAGGGAATATTTTTCTAGGACATAAAATACAATTTTTTCCCACTACACCAATGTTGCAGGTTCAATCTCTAGTCAGGGCACCTACAAGAAGCAGCCAATGAATGTATAAATAAATGGAACACAAATCAATGTTTCTCTCTCACTCTCTCTCTCTCTAAAAATCAATCAATACATAAAATTTTAAACAGAGATATAATTTTTTATAACATGTTGAAGTTACATAAAATTCCATCATATATTATACACCATGATATATTTAGCAGATTCCCTGTTGTTAATGAATTAAGCCATTCTGATTTTTAATTATTGTATGCTTTGATCAACAGTCTAATAGCAAACTTTTTGTACATAATTATTTCTTTTGATTGATTCCTGCATAGCTCATGAAAATTTTACAACTTTTCTTCTTTATTGCCAAATACCCATATAGAAAGTTTATACCCATTTCTATGGCCACAGTCAGTTTAAAACAGGACTAATTTCCCTGCAACACTGCTGGTATTTTTATCTTTGCTGATTGTTTGGAAGAAACTTTCAATGGTTTAAAATGTGCAATTTTTGACATTTATCAGCAGGTTAATTATTTTTCTCATAGGTTTACTGGCCATTTACTTCTCTTCTTATGTAAAGTGGTGTTCACTTTTTTGTCTCTTCTATAAACTTGTTCCTCTTTTCCTGATTGATTTAGAAATGCTTTTTAATAAAATTGTCACCCCAAGACATGTTTGTTATTGGAGAGAGAGAGAGAGAGAGAGAGAGAGAGAGAGAGAGAGACTAATGTAAGAGAGAAACTTCCATCATTTGCCTCCCAAACATGTCCTGACTGGAGATCTAACCGTCAACCTAGGTATGTGCCCTGACTGGTAATCGAACCCACAACCTTTTGGTGTAGGGGACAATGCTCCAACCAACTGATCCACCCATCCAGACTGAAATGCTTTTTGTTGAATTACTCATAAGCACCATAAATATCTTATGATTAACTCTTCCATAGATACCCAAAATATCTCCTAGTTTGCCTTTAATATTGTTTAGTTTCCAATATACATACTTTTTATGATAAATTTTATGAAGTCATATTATTTCATATATTTAATGATTTTGTACTTTCATACACATTTAGATTATTTTAAAAAATTATCTTCTTATTTTTTAGAACTGTAGTTTTATTTTCACATTTAAATCTTTACTTTGGGTGTGGTCTGAAGCAGAAACCTACCGTGATGAAATAACTCTCCTTATTAGATAATTCGTTCTCTTCCCACTGAGTTGAAACACCTTTATTATCACATTAAAAATTCTGTCATATTTCAAGTCAATTTTTATTCCATTTCATTTGTTTAGCACACAGTGTCTATCATCATTCTTGTGTCTTTTTCCCTTTATACTGCTCTACCTCTGGGGAAAATATTCTTTTTTCTTCACAAAAAGTTTTTAGATCTGGTTTTAGATCTCCTTGAAAAGCAGAGTGGATGCCGAACTGGTTTGGCTTAGTGGTAGAGCCTTGGTCTGCGGACTGAAAGGTCCCAGGTTCGATTCCGGTCAGGGGCATGTACATTGGTTGCGGGCACATCCCCAGTGGGGGGTGTGCAGGAGGCAGCTGGTCGATGTTTCTCTCTCATCGACGTTTCTAACTCTCTATCTCTCTCCCTTCCTCTCTGTAAAAAATCAATAAAATATATTTTTAAAAAAAAGAAAAGAAAAAGAAAAAGAAAAGCAGAGTGGAAATAATGATTTGCCTTGGATATTTTAAATTGAAGAGTGTCATTTTAAAGAAAGTATTCCTAACATAATAGACTTTAATCCTAGCAATTTTGTCACTATTAGCCATGGTAGCAGCTGAAAGAGAAAAAGAAAAAAAAAGAAAAAAAGAAAAAAAAGTCCTGTCAAAACACTTGTCTCTCTCTTTCCTGAGCTACATGGAGAGGTGGGCGCTGGACAGAAGAGCAATGCTATCCAGTCCACACAGATGAAGCAGAAAGCAGTGACCCGTCCACATGGCCGTTCCTGTCTCTGGCTGCTCCTTGGACGTGGTGAGTAAGAATCCACTGTGACAGTGAGTGGTGTGAAAAGGTCTTTGACCCTGCACTGAAGGCCTCTATCACTCACTGTCTTCAATCTGTTTCTGGTCAACCCCGTTGGCCCGAATGGAGCCCTAATGAGGCTGAGGTCATGGGTTCAATACCAGTGTGTCCTAATTACCACAAAGTCAACGGTTTCAGGCCTCAGCTTGCACTTCTAAACCAAGCCAGCCATGCTGCCTGTGCCCAGCTCTGGTCCCACAGGGACAGGTGAGAGAGCAGATGTCAATAAGAACAGGTTTCCCACCAGGCTGGACGTGTTGGCAGGGCCATGAGCGAGGAGAGCACATTTTATATTGGCTCAGAGGGCATCAGTGACTGCAGTGAACCCCACCCCAACCCACTGAGGGGCTGCTAGGCTCCCGGCTCAAAGGATTTCCTCGAATTCAGAGGCTAGAGATGCGGTGAGGAGGGAGGGGGTGGGTTCCGGCGCTTCCACAGGAATGTTTTCAGTACCTGTGATGCTAGGGGAACTAAAAAAGTTAAATAGCAATGCAATCCTTCTTTTGCATTTCATTACGAAGTAAATCTAACATGTGACATTTGGAAAACCAGGACCGACAGAAAACGCCCATTCTAACCAACACAACACAGGCACAATTAGAAATTTTAAACTCGCTTTTCATTACCATCTTCATGCATTGTACAAATAACATTTTACAGGATGAATCAACATTGTTAAAGAAGCCCTGACTGGTTTGGCTCAGTAGATAGAGTGTCGGCCTGCAGACTGAAGGTCCCAGGTTCGATTCTGGTCAAGGGCATGTACCTTGGTTGTGGGCACATCCCCAGTGGGGGTGTGCAGGAGGCAGCTGATTGATGTTTCTCTCTCATCAATGTTTCTCACTCCCTCTCCCTTCCTTTTTCTCTCTATAAGAAAAATCAAGAAAATATATTTTTTAAAATTGTTAAAGAAAACAAAGATCCCCTCCTGCCTCTAATAAAGTGACTATTTTACATTTATATTTCCCCCACAAACATCCAGGCCTCCTACATGCAGAGGCCCTCAGAGCCACTGGCCCCCATCTCAACCCAAGATCCAGAGTGACAATCCCCCAGAAAACAGACGACACCCCTATGTTCCTGATTGCGCTCGCATGCTACCTGCTCCAGAAGTTTCTAACCTCGAGTTTTGGGCCCAATATCATTTGGAAAACATCAAGAGGAGGGGAAAGTCCTCCCGCCCGATGTGAACACAGCAGATGGGGCCTTCCCTTTTAGAACACACTGCGATTCCTCATGGAAACACTTTGCGAAAAGCCAGTCGTATATCGTAGCCCCTGCGTCTGAAGCCGCGGGTCCCTCCAACCACACAAAACAGCTGTGCCCTTGAGAGAAAGGTCACCTGCTGCAGCCGTGTTTCTTTTTACTTTTAAAAGAAACGTCAGGCCGTGTTTTATGCGGTCCTTATGACAGGGTGCTGTTTATTGTATCAGCAAGCTGCCATAACTTCAGGATGAGGAAACTGCCATTATTTGGAGAGCATATATCTTCCTGACTTGCAGGAAAGATGAAAATTAAGAACGGCCCTTTTGCGGAGCGGGCCTGAGGATGCCTTGGCAGTCCCCTCCCATATTTCAAACGTCTTCGTCAGACCCATAAAACCCGATGCTCGCCTCGCTCGGCCCAGCTGAAGCCGCATCGGGGTTCGGACATTCATCACAAGTGCGGTGTGAACGCTGCCATTTGGCAGATGTTTCGGAGCAAGGATTGGAAGCCAGCTTGCCTCACATCCCCAAGGACGCCGAAGCGTACATAACAAAATCATACTACCTTCGGAAACGATAACAGTAGCTAATGTGCATCATGTGCTCGGATCTGTGTGAAGCATTCTACACGCGTTATCTCAATTTGTCTTCACGTCCGGAAGGTCAGCCTTATCAACCCAGATAAGGAAATTAAGATGGAAGGAAATCAAGTTGCTCACCCCAGGTCACACTGCTGGAAAGCCAGGGGGCCGGGATTCGAACCCAGGTCCCATCGCCCTGAGCCTCACGTGTAATCCACATAGATGTTTCCTATGCACTGTGGTCCCACAGAATATGTTGCTATCACTGTCCAAATCATATCAGAGAGAGTATGTTCCCTTGGCGTGATAACACAACCCCGTGTGACAGCCTGCGCTTGAAACCAGATCTGTGTGACCTCCAGCTCCGTACGCTGGTGCCAAAGTTCTTGACCTTGAGAGTGGAGATGAGAAGTAAAGGGAACGTAAAACATTTTTTAAAACCTGCTCCAGGTCTTTGCGTGTCTGGGATCAACGAGGAGGGGAATGCGATAAAGTCACTTGAGAGTCCTATTTAAAATCCTTGGCAAGTTCTGTTCCAATGTGCTCTTATGTTCTAGTGTCAGTGAAGTTTTAGGAGCGCCAAACTGCTTCGAAAATCAGATTGTGGGGCAAGCGGTTACTAAGCGAAAAGCAGCCTGTGGGCGTAGGTTAGTCAAGCCAGCCGTACCTGGCCCGGATCACGTAGCTCGTGGTGGCCCAGGGCAGTGTAGGCGAGGTCCCCTGCCAGCCAGAAATCTCTGCTGGGATGGGGAAACCGTGAAGTTCAGCCTGAGTAGGTGAAGTGGCTGAGAACCTTTCTTCTGCTTAGAGAAAAGCAAGTCACGAGGGAGGCAGACAGCTGACATACAAATTTACTTTCTCCTTCCCCTTGGCTAGCCTCCCCCTCCCCCTACACTCCCCTTCTCTGCCCTCTCTCCCTTTCTTCTCCCTCCTCCCTCAGCCACCCTGGGGTGGAAGACAGAGCAGCGGGGGGGGGGGGGGGGGGGGGGGGGGGGGGGGGAGACGACTGACTGAATAGGTGGGCTGGCTTCTAGCCTGTGCTCCGACACTCACTAGCTTTGTAACTCTAGACAAGTCGCTTAACCTATGTCTTTCGACCTCAATTGCTTCATTTTTTTTTCCAGCAGATTTGTCTTAAATGCCAAATGAAATGTTCATATTTCATCGGCGACACGAAGAGCCCGGCCAAATGGAGTGTGCAGTTCTTTCTGGGTTTAAAACGCTGTGACTCTTCCCCCCCCCCCCCTGCAACGATGCCCTTTTCCCTTTCTTTCTCATTTTTTCCTTCATTCTCTCCTTCTTTCTTCTGTAACCTGCCTTTCAGCCTGCCTCTAAGTCTCTCTGACATGGAAGCAGAGAAATAAAGATGGAGAGGAGAGGAATTCGTAGGTGTGTGAGATCTTCTGTTCTTAAAGTCAATCTTCTTTCCTTTCTCCCTCCTTCCCTCTTCTTTCCTTTGCTTCCTAACCTCATGGTCATTTTATTTGGTTTTTCAAGAGAGCATTTCAGGGAATAAAGAGACCCTTCCCAATTCATGCCCTCATCCAGGCAAACATTTAGAGTGTCTGCGAGTGCCAGCGTTTTGTTAGGCACTGTAATTACAATGGCCACCAGCGGGATCCGGGAAATGTTTGCTCACCTTGGTTTGTGAATGGTGGTTCCTCAGGGAACAAAGGAGCTGATGCACACTGTGGTCACCTGCCTCGAGGAGAAGGGCCTGGACCAGGCACCCGGCCTACCTTAAAAGTGGCAGTTGCCGCCGAAACCGGTTTGGCTCAGTGGTAGAGTGTCGGTCTGCGGACTGAAAGGTCCCAGGTTCGATTCCCGTTAAGGGCACATTGGTTGTGGGCACATCCCCAGTAGGGGGTGTGCAAGAGGCAGCTGGTCAATGTTTCTCTCTCATCGACATTTCTAACTATCTCTCTCCCTTCCTCTCTGTAAAAAATCAATAAAATATATTTAAAAAAAAAAAAAAAAAGTGGCAGTTGCCAGAGTGCCCTGTAAGGAAGCCTTCCGGTTAGACATGATCCCCATGGCCTTCAAAGACAGTCTGCAGGTGCCAGCTCTGCATGTGTTGAAGGCATCTGGCCCTCCTGCGTGAGAAAAGCTCCAAAGGGCTTGAGGAATAGCTAGACCAGCCCTGCCCAATAGAACTTTGTGCAATTATGGAAATGTCCTCTATCTGCGCTGTTTCATATGGAGGCCAATGGCAACCTGGCTACTGAGCACTGGAAATGTCACCAGTGCGACTGAGGAACTGTGCTTGTAGTTTTATCCTATGTTAATTATTTAAATTTAAATAGTCACATGGGGCTAGTGGTTACCACACGGGGCAGTGCAGATCGAGTAAACACTACAGATTAAGCAATAGCACTCCTAGGTAGTCTACATCAATTTACATAAGATGGAAGTCAGGTACATGGTATAAGACGATGAGATGTGGAGGGTGATCAAGTCCTGAATCATGAGGGGGAAATGCCAAAACAAGGAAAAGGGAAGGATCTTACTCTTAGTGTTAGATGACCCTGGCTTGTAGTAGCTCTCCAAAACTTCATTGGATGGATGTATGGTTGCTTCTGGCATGGCTAGGCTACTTGTTCATCATGAAGAACAGAGACTCACCCACATTAGCTTAAGCAATGGTGGCAGTAGTTGTGGAGAAGCTGTACTTGTTCTAGACAGGGCTGAGGATCCTTCGGACCTCCAAAACCAACAGCTAAATAGAGCTAAATCTCATTGTGGTTAGATGGATCTGGGATAAATTTAAACAATTGTTTAAAAAATAATATGTCAGATACTAGTACAAACTGCATAAGCACTTTTCTGGATTTTAGCCATAGATACCAAAAATACCAAAGATAAAATTATTAATAAAGGGCTTTTAAAGAGTATATCAAGGGCAAAAAGTCGAAGGTCATCTTCATGCTTGGGGCAGAAGTTGATGTTAATTGATTACAGATAGAAAAAGGACTATTTGGCTCCAGTTATTTTGTTTCCTCTTGTTTTATCTTAAGAAGATCAATTTCCAAAAGATAAAAGATCATGCAAACACTATAAGAGACAATCTAAAGCCATTTATAATACACAAATTTTGTGCATGGGTTGGGGGAGGGGTCCCTCAGCCCAGCCTGCATCCTCTCCAATCCAGGGCCCCGAAGGGCAGTGATTCTCAACCTTTCTAATCCCTCAGCCCCTTTAATACAGTTCCTCATGTTGTGGTGATCCCCAACCATAAAATTATTTTCATTGCTACTTCATAACTGTAATTTTGCTACTGTTAATCATAATGTAAATGTCTGTGTTTTCTGATGGTCTTAGGCAATCCTGCCAGCAGTTCTCAACCTGTAAGTCACGACCCACGGGTTGAGAACCACTACTGTATTGGAAAACACAGATATTTACATTATGATTCATTAACAGTAGCAAAATTACAGCTATGAAATAGCAACAAAAATAATTTTATGGTTGGGGTCACCACAACAAGAGGAACTGTGTTAAAGGGTCGCAGCCTTAGAAAGGTTGAGAACCACTGCCCTAGCTGCTCAACTGCTGGCCTGACCGCCTCCTAACTGTTCCCCTGCTGGTCTAATGGCCCCTAATCACCTCTGTCTCTGCCCCCACCACCATGACTTTGTCCAGAAGAAAGCCAACTATTCGGAAGATGTCTGGTCAACTGGGTCTAATTAGCATATTACCCTTTTATTAGTATAGAGGCTGTTGCTCTCAGCACATTCAAGTCTCCAGGTCTACACAAATTATACCACCAGGGACTTGTAGAAATAATGAAAGCTGAAATGCTATGGATACTCTCTGAACAATTATGGAAAATGAGAGAAGGCCCAGCAGGCTGGAGATGACTAAACATTTTCCCAGTTTTCAAGAAAGGGTATAATAAACATCCTATAAACTAAAGACCAATAGGCTTGATGATAATTTATCAAACAACCAAAGAGGGTTTTAAAGAAAAGGGCTTGTGGACATACTTTGAAAAGAAAGCAGTGATCACCAAGAGTCAGAATGGGTTCACCAAGAATAAATCATGCCAGTCCACCCTTCATCCTGCTTTGGCACAGAGGATGGCAACCTATAAATTACACCACAGCATGGTGTTTAATGGGGCCTCTCGTTAGAGACCATCTTTGTGGACAAGATTTAGTAATTTGAGCCAAATGCTGGTACCATTAGTAAGCATTGGATGGCTTTCCTCAAAGAGCTGTGATTAATAGATTACTGTCAACCTAAAGGGAGGTTTTTATATCGTGCCATAGAACGATTTGTCCTTGGCCTGCTCTGCTAAACATTTACATGACTTAGTTGAGGGCAGTGATGGTATGTTTATTAAATCAGTGGATGACAGGAAACTAGGAGGGATAGATAATAGATTTTAGGTCCCAAATCTTCTCAGTCTGAGACAATAGGCCAATTTTAATAAATTGTCAGTGTGAAGATCTGCCCTCATCCACATTGACAAACACCCCCTTTAGCTCCTTGAGAGACCAGATGGGATGAAGCCAGGAAAGCTTTGCCTGAGTAATTAAAACTCAGCTTCCACCATTCCCATGATCAGATCACTAGAAACAATTTGCCTTCCAGCCTCTTGATCTGTTTTATTTTGTGGTCAATAGAATACGTACAGTATCATATCTCATCCATTAGCTCTTGTTAGGACTGACCTCCAGGATGACTCCTCAGTCTCTTGTCTTGGCGTCCTGCTCCCCAGGAAGAAGTTTCAAGGTTCAGCCCACAGTTACAACCCGCAATGCTTTCTTCTCTTCCTGGTGAGGAAGTCTCAAAACCAATTCTTGCTATTTGCCTTGTGATGGGGCTGAAGAAGGCTTCTGTCCTGCGTGACCATCCTGGGCTTGTGTGGAGTTGCACCATGTTCTGTTCAGCAGGCTCTGCTTGGTCTGTGATGTCATCCAAAAGCCTCAGGCTACAGAGACATAGCAGCATGGAACATACTGATGAATTTCAGAGGCAAGGTGGAGGAGGGGAGTGATTAACCAGGGAATTTATATGCATATATGCATAACTCATGGACACAGACAATAGAGTGGTAAAGGCCTGGGAGGGGCAGGTGTGGGGTGAGGCGGACAATAGGGAGGAAAAACAAAACACAAACAAACAAAGGGGACATCCGTAAGACTTTCAATGATAAAGATAAATTTTTAAAAATATGAAAGATACTCAATGGGTCTGTTTTTCTTAGAAATAAATAATTTTTAAGAAAGAGATGACAGTTGGAATATCTATTGAGGGTAATGACTTCCCCCAAATCACATGCTTACAAGAGCAGTAAAAAATCAAAAGCTTCAGGCAACCCTGCTTTGCCTCTTAACACTTTGGGAGAAGGCCCCTGTGACATGACAGACGATGGAAGTTGGTTCCGTTAAAAAAAAAAAAAAAAAAAAAACAGGAACACAAGCCCTGGGCAGCAGCAGCTTGTGTGCAGTTGATTCTGAACCCAAAAGCCAATGGGATCCTGAGCTCTTCTGTCAGACAGCATGAATCCATCATGAAGTGATTAGGTTGCTCCTCCTTGTGAGGATTACACCATGCTGGAGACCACATGGAGTAACATCAAGTTGACTTGAAGTCAACTAAATAACAGATAAGTTGAAAGCTTGGAATGTTCATCTGGAAAAAAAAAAAGGTAATAGCTGGCCACATATGTTAGGTCTGGCACGTAAAGAAAGATTGGAGTTATTCTACTAGGCAGAGCAAGTATCAATAGGTGAAAACTACAGAAAAATCAAGTTTCTTACAATATCTCTGACATTTAGAACTGTCCAAGTTGGTCCGGGGTTCCCTTTGGATTTTCTGAATCCCATGTTGCTAGAAGAACTCAAAAGAGGCAATGTGTGATCTGTAATATCGCAGTCAGAATGCACAAGCCAGCCTGTAGTCAACTAGAAAGTCTTTAAGGCTCCTTTCACGCTAGGTTTATAATTTTATAACTACGAGTATATGCCGATTTAATGTGGGCTCTTGTTTTCCTAACACTCCTTGTCTACTATTCCAAGAATATATTCTGGAGGAGATATATGGCCTGTCTTTTTAAGTTTTTAAGGCGGCAGAGGAAAATTGGGGAAGCCCAAGATTAATCCTTCTTTGAAGCTACAGCTGGTAAATATCTGCCCGGGTTTCCAACATTTGCATAGCCATTTGTAACAGTTCTTCCCCTTACCCCGACTCCTTTGGGTCTGCTGAGCTATGATTTCAGTCCCGTCCTGTTATCAGACTCTGGACAACACATCAGTTTCCCTCCCAAGCCTTCCTCTTCACAGATGGGATCCACTCCAGGACACTGTAGCCAAGCTTGGTGGAGGGGGCCTTGATTACTCAGTCATTGAAACCCACACAACAACCTGACTGGCTGCTTCTTATTCCAGGATGAGAGGGGAACAGAGAAAGGAGGGAATGATAACAAGGACGATGCTGACTAGGCTCATCCATCTGCGTCAGCCCATGGCCATTCCATTTCTGGGCCTCCTTCCATCCTTGGGCTTGTCTCTCTCGCTATACAGCCCCAAGGTGACTCCCTGCTTCTCTCTCAGGGCTTTGGGTTACCCTTCCCAGAAGAGCATCCTGTTTGCATTATTAGTGATCTCTGTCCAAACCACACATATTTCATCAGTTCAGATAATTGCCTTCAGAGAGGGAAGGTATGATTATTTTAATTGTTCTTGCTTCATTCCTGTTTCCTAAAAACTTACAATGTCAATGCTGGAAGGTACTTCCTGAAACAGATAAGTAATACTGAATAATTTTCTAGTCTCAGAGCATGTTCCAGAGAGAACCTACAATAATGTGGTGTAACCAGGTGACAATAAGGGATCTTTTGAAATCTAAAAATTAAAAGAAAAAAAAAGAAAGTAGAATGGTGGTAGCCAGGGGCTGGAGAAAGGGAGTCATGGGGAGTTCTTTTGTGTTTTTCAATTTTTCATTTTTTTCAATTACAGTTGACATTTAATATTATATTAGTTGCAGGTGGGAAATTATTGTTCAAATTTAGAAGATGAAAGAGTTCTGCAGATAGATGGTGGTGATGGCTGCCCAAGCATGTGAACACACTTACTGCCACTGAACTGTGCACTTAAACATGATTAAGGGAGTAATTTTTTTAAGTTATGTGTATTTTAGCACAATAAAAATTGGGGGAAAAGATCTCAAATTTAGATTTGGACTCTGTGATTTTCAATTAGGACTTCTAATTGAACTTCTAGCTGCTATTTAGACCTACTATGTCATCAGAATGCTTAATAAGCTCACCAGCCTTCGTTAAGGAGACTTCAGCACCCATAGTCCTCAAGTGATGGAAGATGCTTCTTGAGTAATGGATCACCTTTAACTGGACCAGAAATGGGCACCTGCTCCAAGGCTAGTGAATCCCTAGGCTGATCAGTAAGGTGGTCTGGCATGGAACGATCTACCCCACAGGTAATTACCAGGTCAATCTTTCTCTCTCAGAATTTGAAAAGGAAAATATGGAGAAATTCAGCCAGTGTGTTTGAGATATATACCATGTAAGAATACTCTCTGTCCTCAAGGAGCATAAAGAAGAGTGGCTTTGCAGGCAAGAAAATGCTCTTACTGTAACTGCTGTGAACTTGTGTGATATGGGCTGAGATAAGTGAAGAGAGGGTGTGAAGCAGGATTTGAGTCTTGGAAAGGTTGTCAAGGGGACAAGACCTAAGCTGAAACCTAAAATATGAATTGAATGATGAGAAAAGAGGAGAGAAGGCAGAACAACCCATGTGAGGGTTGGACCAACATCAAGAGAGAGCTGTTGAGTCCAATAATGTAAAATTACAATACATCAAATGTGCAGGGGAAATGAGGTCAGAGGGACATGAAAGCTTTATAAACACCATTAAGCAGTCTCATCTTTATACCGAGGGGGAAAGGAACCACTGAAGAAAAGAGATGTAATTAAATCTATTTCTAGAAGGACCATTTAAATTGTAGAATAGAAAACAAATAAGAGAGAAGCAAATATGGAATCAGGAAGCACAGTTTGTGCAGCAATAGGGAAGAGAGATAGTAGTGACTTGAATTAAAGAGATGGCACTGGGCCTGGAAAAAGATTCAATTTTTAAATGGCTGTTTGTCATTTTTTTTTACATTGGGAAAAACAAAATTGTTGGTTAAACTTGCTGTATTAATGCATTTAGCTTTTTTTTAATTAAAATTTAATTTCTGACTCAGTGCACTGCATCAGCACCTAGGCATGTTCTCATTGATCTCATGGTTGGGTAACTGGGGCTCGGTGGCTCCCACTGGATTTAAAACAAGTTATGAAGCCCAGGAGACGTCATCAAGAAATAAAAGTTCCAGACTCAGCAATTAGGTGGGAGGTGATAGCATGCAATGAGGTAAAGACAAGCAGAACACCTAAAAGACTGCCTACCATCACAAACCATGGGGACATGCAAATCAAAAGACAATGAGATAATACCTCACTCTTGTTACAATTGTTATTATCAAGGAGATAAGAAATAACAAGTTTTGCTGAAACTGGTTTGGCTCAGTGAATAGAGCATCGGCCTGCGGACTGAAAGGTTCCAGGTTTGATTCCGGTCAAGGGCATATACCTCAGTTGAGGGCACATACCCAGTGGGAGGTATGCAAGAGGCAGCTGATCGATGATTCTCTCTCATTGATGTTTCTGGCGCTCTATCCTTCTCTCTTTCTCTCTCTAAAAAATCAATTTTTAAAAATTAAAAAAAAACAAACAAGCTTTGACAAGGAAGTGGAAAAAAAGGATCCCTGGTACACTGTTGGTGAGGAAGTAAATCGGTGCAGTCACTATAGAAAACAGTATGGAGATTTCTGGGTATTTATCTGAAAAAAATCCAAAAACACTAACTTGAAAAGATATATGCATCCCCATATTCATTGCAGCATTGTTTACAATAGCCAAGACATGAAAACAACCGATGTGTCCATCGATAGATGAATAAATAAAAATAATGTGATGTGTGTGTATATATGAATATTATCCAATCATAAAAAGAAGGAAGTCCTACCACTTATTACAACATTGATGGATCTGAAGGGCATTATGCTAAGTGAAATGAGACAAAAGCAAATACCATATGATCACACTTATACATGGAATCTTAAAAAGCAAACAAATAACAAAAACAAAAAACTGAACTCATAGATGCAGAAGACAAATAGGTCATTGCCAGAGGCAGAGGTGGGGGTTGGAGGGTTGAGAATTGGTGAAGTGGATGAAGGTGGTCTAAAGGTACCAGCTTCAGTCATAAGTAAATCCTGGGTGTAATATACAGCATGGTGACTATCCTATAAAATAAAACCCTAATATGCAAATTGACCAAATGGCAGAATGATTGGTCACTATGACACACACTGACCACCAGAGGTCAGATGCTCAATGAAGGAGCTGCCCCCTGGTGATCAGTGGGCTCCCACATGGGGAGCACCAATTCGTCAGAAGCCAGATTTATGGTTGGCCAGCAGAGCTGTGGTAGCAGGAGTCTCTCCCACCTCGACTGCAGGTGGGCAGTAAGAAGCGAGGGGTCCCTGACTGCGAGAGCCCTGAACTGCAAGAGGGATGTCTGACTGCCAGCTTAGGCCCAAGGGGGACCAGGCCTAAGTTGTCAGGCAACATCCCCCAAGGGGTTCTGGAATGCCAGAGGGCGCAGGCTGGCTGAGGGACCCCCCCACTCCCCAATGCACGATTTTTGTGCACTGGGCCTCTAGTAGTTAATAATACTGTGTTGTACAATTGAAAGTTGCTAAGAGAATAGATTTTAAAAGTTCTCATCACAATAAAAATATTTGTAACTGTGTGTTAGAAAAATGTTAACTAGACTTATTATGGTGATCATTTTGCAATATATACATATATGGAATTATGTGTACACCAGAAACTAATATAATATCATATGTCAATTAGATTTCAATTAAATTAGGTGGAAGGTGAGACCTTCCCTGACATTCTGTCCAAAGGTTTTAAGTCTCCTGCTTAAAATCTTTCTATAATTCCCTAATGTAAATAGGGGGGGGGGGGGGAAGTCCACACTTACTCCTCTGATCTAAAGGATGCACAAGCCTGGTCAGCCTGGCACAATGTTTGAGTGTTAATCTGTGAACCAGGAGGTCACCTTTCAATTCTCAGTCAGAGCACATGCCCAGGTTGTACGCTTGATCCCCAGTGGGAGTGAGTGCAGGAGGCAGTTGATCCATGATTCTCTCTCATCATGGATGTTTCTATACCTCTCTTCCTCTCTGAAATCAATAAAAATATTTTTTTAAATAAATAAGGGATCTGGTCCTTGCCTGTATCTGATCGTATCCCCTACATCTTTCCCTGCCCTTCCACCCAGGTCTTCTGACAGTTCCTAGGCCTCGTCAGGGCCACCACAGGGCTCCCTTGTCTAGAACATGCTTCCGAACACAACCAGGTGTCTGGCTGCTTGTCACCCAGTGCTGCACAAAACCTTGGAGGAGCCTGAGGAAAATATGTTCCTCTCTCTATGTTTTCTTGTATTTTTAGATGTTTAATATTTTTACAGAACATTAAAGCAGTTGAAGAAATGCTGAAAACTTGTATTTTAGGTTCCTGGTTTCAACAGAAGCAAAGTCAATCAATAACATATTTTAAATCTGCTTCTTTGCTTATCTCATTTTTAGTGGAGAGAATGGTCATATTTGACATCTCTTGAGCAAGTGATAATCTTAAATAATTTTTAATTAGATTCAGCTTATTAATACTTTCTAATTAAAGTTTTGATATTTCGTTCATTTTTTTTTTTTACTTTGCTTTTTAACAATATTGTATTTATTTGGGTTACTGAGATTTTAGTGCCCCCTTAAATTCTGTGCTCAGTTCTGTGCTCATGCCTCACGCAGCCCAGCCCTGCTCAGCTCAAAGGCCTTCTCCTCTAAGAGACCTTCCCTGATGCTCTATCCAAAGCATCCAGGCAGCCTTGTACTTGCCCAGGTACCTTTCCTACTATTCTTCTGAACTCATTTTAGTAGCACAACTATTATTCTACATGATTTTCCTTAACTTTTAGATTTTTTCTTGACTTAGTCTTCAGACCCCAGATAGAACCTCTGTGCTCTTTGCCAATCTTACGCATCGTCCTACCACACCTAGCACAGCAGCGGCACACATTTAAAGGAGTAATACAGCCCTAATAGGTTTGGCTCAGTGGATGGAGCATCAGCCTGCGGACTCAAGGGTCCCAGGTTTGATTTCGGTCAAGGGCATGTACCTTGGTTGCGGGTACATCCCAGTGTGGGGGGAGGGGGGGAAGGCAGCTGATAGATGTTTCTCTCTCATCAATGTTTCTCTCTATCCCTATCCCTTCCTCTCTGGAAAAAAAAAAAAAGAAGAAGAAGAAGTAATACATTTAGGATAGTGAGTTTCTAGATGGTCCTTGAAGCCACAGAGTTAAAGAATGTGTGGTACGAAAAGGAAAGCAGGCCTAGGACAAACTCTGGGAAACAACAACATTGAAGGAGCAAATAAAGAGGAATCTACAATAACTGAAATACAAACGGTGGTGAGAATGTGGAGCTCACAACTAGGAGCCCTCATTCACTGCAGATGGAAATGCAAAATAGAATAGTCACTTGGAAAGAGAGTTTGGAAGTCTCTTACAAAAATATATACTCTCACCATATGACCCAGCAATTGCACTCCTTGGTGTTTACCCAAAGGAGTTAAAACTGTATGTCCACACAAGAATTGCATACAGATATTTGTAGCCAGAACTAGAAGCAATCAAAATGTCCTTGATAAATGAATGGGTAAATAAACTGTGGTACATCCAGACAATAGAATAGTATTCAGTGCTGAAAAGAAATGAGCTATTAAGCTATGAAAATATGTGGAAACTTAACTCATAATACTAGTTAAAGAAGCCAATATGAAAAGACTACATACTGTATTATTCCAGTTAGAGGACATTCTGAAAAATTCAAGAGTGTGGAGTAGTAAAAGGATTAGTGGAGACAGAAAAAGGTTTAGGAGGGATGAATAGGCAGAGCACAAAGGATATTTAGGGCAGAATGAAACTCCTCTGTACAATGTGAATACATTTATCCAAACCCATAGAATGCACAACACTAAAAGTGAACCCTAATATAAATGATGGCCTTTAGATGATAATGATGTGTCAATATAGGTTCATCCGTTGTAACAAATGTACCACTCTGAGGGTATGCTTGTGATGGGGGAGGATGTGTGTGACTGAGAGTAGGAAATATATGGGCACTCCCACTGTACCTTCTGCTTCACTTTGCTGTGCACCTCAAAACTACTGTAAGAAATTAAATCCTATTAAAAAGAAAAAGAGCTGCCCTGGTTGGGTGGCTTAGTTGGTTGCAGTGTTGTTCCATACACCAAAAGGTTGTGGGCACATAACCAGGTTGTGGATTCGATGCCCAATCAGGCATGTACAGGAGGCAACAGATCCATGTTTCTCTTTCTCCATCTCTTCTTTCTTTTTCTAAAATCAGTAAAAATATATCCTCAGGTGAGAATTGTTTTTTTAAAAAAGGCTAACTGATCAAGTACAAAGAAGCAGAGAGAACCTGAAAAGTAGTTCTTGAAAAAAGCAAAGGAAGAGACTTTCACACAGAGGGAGGGTGGGGCAATCATTGCCTAGGGCTGCCAAGAGATCATCTAACAAGGACCACAGAACGCCTCATGAATTTAGCAACAGATGTCATCCTCCACTTCAGCATCAGCAGACTCAGTGAAGAATTGTGGGTGGAAGCCAGATGGCAGGGGGTTGAGAAATGGATGGGTAGTATGGAGGTAGAGATAACAATAATGACTACTCGAGATGTTTGGCAGGGAAGAAGCAACATAAAGAAATGTCTAGAGAAATAAAAGATTCAATAGAATATTGTTGTTTTTAGAGTGGGAGAGACAGTAACATGCTTAAATACTGATAGGAGAAAGCCAAGAAAAAGAGAGAGATAAAGAATGATAATGTGCCCTGGCTAGTTTGGCTCAGTGGATAAAGCATCAGCCTGTGGGCCAAAGGGTCCCGGGTTCAATTCTGGTCAAGGGCACATGCCTGGAATGTGGGCTCAATCCCCAGTAGGGGGCATGCAAGAGGCAGCCAATCCATGAGTCTCTCCTATCATTGATGTTTCTTATCTCTCTCTCTCTGAAAAATATTTTTTTAAAGAATCATAATGTAAGAAAGGGAATAATTTAGCTTTGACATTTCTGAACAGGTGGGAGTGGGTGCAAACCAGAACCCTGGTGGAGGGTTTTACCTTGAACAGGCAGAGAAGACCTAGTCTACTGTGAATAGTAGGAGGGGGGATGGGGTGAAGACAGTAAATAGGTGTGATGGGAAATGGATGGCACCTTCTCTGCTGGTTTTCATCTCTTCTGTGAAATTGGAGGTGAAATCATCTGCTGAGGATGAGCAGTGAAGTGATTGGGCAGAGCATTTTATTTATTCACTTAACAAAGATTTGTTGGGCACCTACTCTGTGCCAGGCACTGCTTTGGGTACTAGAAATCTATTAATGAACAAAACAAGATTCCTGCCATTGTGGAATTAATAATAAACAATGAACATGCTAAATAAATTATACGGTGTGTTAGAAAGTTATATAAGTACTTTGAGAAAAAAGAACAAGGCAAGGAAGATGCAGAGTGTTGTGTAGGGGGAGGCAGAGAGCAGCCTGCAGTGTCTAATAGAGAGATAAAGGAATAACATGTTGCAAATATTTGAACAGGATGAGAGAATCAGATGGATATCTGGGAGAACAGCATTTGAAGAGCAAGGAATAAGCCAGTGCAATAGTTGTAAGGTGGGAGCATATTAGATACTGTATAGGTTTCCTACTGCTGCTGTAACAAGTCACCATAAAACTTACGATTTAAAACAACACCAATGTGCTATCTTACAGTTCTGGAAGCAGAAATTCAAAATCAGTCACAGGGTCAAGGTGTCAGCAGGGCCCATTTCTTCTGGAGTATGTAGGGGCGGATCTATGTCCTTGCCTTCTCTAACTTCTAGAGGCCGCCTGCATTTCTTTCCTTGTGACCTCTTCCATCACTCCAGCCTCTTGTTTCCATCCTCGCACTTCCTACTTCCCCTTCCACAGTCAACTCTCTCAGCCTCTCTCTTATAAGGCTGCTTGTGATGGCAGGTGGTGTCCTCCAGGATAATCCGGAATCATCTCCCTATCTCAGGATCAAGCTCTGGCCAATGACATCTGCAAATCCCTTTTTCTGTAAAAGGTAATAGTCACATATTGCAAGGATTAGGACCTGGATATATTTGGAGTCCATTCTCCAGCTTACCACAGTTCACCCTCTGACCCCCAAAGATTAACATCCATCCAATATGCAAAATACATTCACCTCCAACCCAACATACCTAAAAGCCTCAATCCGTTACAGCATCAATGTAAAGCCACCCAGAGTACCTAAAATAATCTCCCTTAGGCTTTCATCACATCTATAAAACACCTTCATAGCAACATCAAGATTAATAGGGTTTTTTGTTTTGCTTTTTATTCTCACCTAAGGATTTGATTTTTTTAGAGAAAAGGGGGAGGGGGGAGCGGAGAAACACATCAATTGGTTGCCTCCCATATGCACCCCATGCAACCTAAGTGTGTGCCCTGATCAGGAATCAAACCTGTAACCTTTTGGTGTGATTATGTTTCAACCAACTATGTCACCAGGAATGGCCACCTAAATTAATGTTTGATTGACTAACAGGCTACTATAGCTTAGTCAAGCTGACCCATAAACTGACCATCACAGACATGTTCAAGATTCAGCAGGAGGCCATGTGGCTGAACAGATGTGAGTAAGCAAAAAGTAGTAAGAAGTCATGTTAGAGGAAGAATGGAGGGCCTGCAATGTAGGCCATTGAAAAGAACAAAGTTTTGAAACTATTACTTCAGAGAATCAGAGGGCCCAGTTTTAAGGCTGGAAAAACATAATGTAGAGTAGGGGTGTCGAACTCAATCAGAGAAGGGGCCAAAATCTAAAATCCAGCCTAAATCGCGGGCCGAATGGTTTACTGAACAGTCATAAACTGTCATTGTGATGGAAACGCAGCGGAGTGCAGTGATGACAGCGCGGTGCGGGCCACATTGCAAGGCCTGGCGGGACGGATTTGGCCCGCGGGCCTTGTGTTTGACACATGTGATGTAGAGTGTACCAAACTCTATAATAATGTCATTTCCTCTAACAGCCAGCAGTCCAAGTTTAGGCAAGGTGAAGCCAGATACTTGAACTGAACCAGGGATTTAAAAAAAATAGACATAACTGTAAAAGGAAATGGGGGTAAGGAAATTAATTAACAAGAGAAATATGGAAACAACAAGCCATGATATCTAAGCTGGGTTGGAAGTAAGTGAACACTGGATAGGGAGAGGAGTTGGGCTTTGAGGCATCAGAGGACAACAAGGACAATAGTAACAGACCACATGGTCAAGGAGCATTTGGAGTAGGAGTTACTGCATGAGACAGCTGGACACTCAAGAGGCCCTGGCTGACGTCCACACATATCCTTTCAGGACAGAGCAGTGATGGGCTATGACAAGGAGCACCTGTGTTTGTGGACAGGGTGACTGATGAGAAATTGAATAAGTCATGGAGGTGAGCGGGACTTGGAGGGGAAATCTGCAGGATGAGCCTTTTGCCAGTGTCTTCACTGAATGAAGGTGCTTGTCAGGAGATGGGGATATAAGCAGAAGGACCAATCCTAAGGCAGAGGCTGGAAGAAAGTAGAGTTTTTCTTGTATCCTGAGGCATATGTGGAGGGCAAAAGTGAGAACTATCCATTTGAGGGGGAAAAAAAAAAAACAGTACCCTAAGGAGCCAGCCTGGCTACAGTTAAGGCCTGTACGTAGAGGGAATCTCCAGTGAAAAGGTTGAGCATGCAGGGAATTGTTCTCCGTGGGACCTTGGACGGCTGGGAAAGGAGAGCAGTAGGAAGGTAAGCGGGAGAGGGAGCAGAGAACTTTAAAAATGAGAGAAAATTCAAGGATCTTGGACGGTGACCAAGAGTAACAGAGAGAGAAGGCATGATGGATTTACTGGTGGTGAGTTTTCCAAAAGAGTAAGTCCCAGCAGTCTCCTGGTGGCTGAGGAGAGGGACACTTAGACCTTGAGTTATCCTGGCCCTGGATGGATTCCACGAGCAAGGGAGGCCTGCTGCTGGGCAAGTGGATCTGGCCTTACTGCAAGAAGACTGCCATGGGCAGCATTCTACTGTGCTGCCGGGTGGAATTTAAGAAGAGGCGGACCTATCTATATATGACTGATCACTCAAAGGTGAAGGTCAACAGAAAGAAAAGCCCAGCAGACAGTTGGACCATGGGACAAAGAACTGTAGTTATAAATACACACATACATTTTTATACTGCTCTTTCATTGCTATCAATATTAGTGCATAAATGAAAGTTGAAATTGTGGCTATAGAGGAGGAAAAGTGCCATCTAGGGATATCATTGATGATGACAATGATGATGATAATAATCCTATCTAATAAAAGAGTAATATGCAAATTGACCATCACTCCAACATACAAGATGGCCAACCCCATGTGGACAAAAGATGACTAGCAGGGGAGGGCAGTTGGGGATGACCAGGCCTGCAGGGAGGATAATTAGGGGAAACCAGGCTGTCAGGGAAGGGCAGTTAGGGGCAATTGGGCCAGCGGGAGAGCAGTTAGGCATCGATCAGGCTGGCAGGGGAGTGGTTAAGGGGTGATCAGGCTGACAGGCAGAAACAGTTAAGGGCAATTAGGCAGGCAGGCAGGTGAGCAGTTGGGAGCCAACAGTCCTGGATTATGAGAAGGGTCCCAGATTGGAGAGGGTGCAAGCTGGGCTGAGGGATATCCACCTAACCCCGCACCCCCAGGCATGAATTTCATGCACCGGGCCTCTAGTAACTATAACAATAATATTAGCAAACATTTATTGAGCACTTCCCCCACACCAGCCACTACTCTAGCACATGACATGTATTAACTCATTTAATCATCTAAATAACCTTATGAGTGGGTATTAATACTTTTCCTATCCTGCAGATGATGTCACAATACTTACATTAATTACATTAGGATTCAAACTCAGAACCCAAAATCTTAATCCAAATCTTACGAGAGAGAGAGAGAGAGAGAGAGAGAGAGAGAGAGAGAGAGAGAGAACTGAAGACATAAGCCTAGAGAATATCAATAGTTAAGAATGTATTGCAAAGAAAATGGAGAAAGTGTATATGGTTAAGATACTTATGTCATGGATCTTAAATATGATATTAATAGTTGATCTTAAAATAGGTTCTTGGTAATACCTCATTTTCATGCCTTTGACTCTTTTTTTGAATGTGAATATAGAGGGAGAAAATGAATTCAAGTTATTTGGTTTTCAATTAATGAAAGTGTTGTGATATCTGCTTGGTGGCTTAATAAAAGCAACTTTAACACTGAAAATTTTTCCTCCGGCCTTCCTGCATTCCCACAAGAAATTTTTATTTAAAAAATAATAATCACCATCATAATAATAATTTTTCTTGTTTTCCAAAGTGAACGCCTTGGACCCCACTGACTAGAGCAGTTACTGAGGAAGGGTCGGGGTTAATTTCAGTTCTCCTGGGTTATGAACACTGACATGGGACTTAAGAAAAACCTTCATCCAATTTTTTCCAAATTAAATCAAGAGCATTGATAATTAGTTTCTATCAAAGACATCTAGTGGGAAATGAAAGAACTGAAAAAGCCATAAGCTGCCTTTACTTCTTCATTAATATTTGCTCCCAAATGCAGGTCAAATAAACCACACTCGCAATTTGAAATGAGTTGCTTCAAAGTTGATGAATTATTTTTCTCTTTGGATTCATACCACCCGCTGCGGCTAATTATTCCCACTGCATTCCCTTCTCTTGCGTGAGGTTTTAGTCGAACAAAGAAAACAAATCGAGGCTCCCTAGAAATTGAACTCCGTTTTGCCATTTTGCTGTAAAGATTTCTTCCACCTCATAGGCAATCCCACTTTGAAGACCCAGAGAATTGTTCTCACCATCACTCCTCCAGCTCTCACGGATGGTTTGTGAGGTTAGCTGATTTTATGGTTTTCAGAATCCCCTGGGCACAAACAAGATTTGGAACACAGAAGCCTGTAGGAGCTGCAAGTGCCAATCCCACCAGGCCCACCACCGCCACCACTCTAATTTCCCTTGAAGCTTGCTTTCATTCTACTGTATCTATGTTTGCCCATCTGTAAGATGAGGCTAAGAGCAGAGCGATAGACACAGCTGACTGGCCAAGCAGAGCTTCCCCTCCCCTGTACAGTCATTGCTGGGAAGCAATCATTCAGTCAGGAAGTACATTCCCTGCCTCCACTGTATCCAAGTGGAGTACGTGACTGGTTGTCACCAATAGAAAGTCAATGGGCACGGTGTCCCTGGTTCTTAAGAGAGAATCTCCATATCCTTCCTAGTAGATATCCCGAGTAATAGGAGTGTCTTTGTTTTCCATGAGCCTCTTGGAACACACCCGAGTTTGTGCTAAGAGGTGAGATGACGCAGCAAGGAAGCTGTCACCAGAAGAGCAGGAGATAAAGTTCAGTCACGTGGCCAATGGTTCACTCCATCACACCAGGTAATGAACTTCCAGGATAAACTCTGAGGAGCTCAGAGGAGCTTTCCAGCTGATAATACATCAGTATGCCGGGAGGGTGGGTGACAGGAAGTGTCCTGAGTCCATGGGGAGAGGACACTGGAGCCCTGTGTCCAGGGCCCTCCTGGCCCTCATCCCATAAGTGTCTTCACTTGGGTGGTCCTGACTTATATTCTTCATAAAACTGTCTTTATAATTTTTTTAAAAGTTAATGCAGTTGTGTAGGTGGAGGCTTTTAGGAGTGGCATGCACTCCGACTTCTGGCTAAGATAGCGTGCCAGGGAGTAGATTTACCTAAAACACTAGACAATGTATGTAAAGCAATGGCTCTCAAGACGTAAGACATCAGTGTCCCTGAGTGACGGGAAACAAATGAGGTAAGCACCAGTGATTGGCCAAATGTGTTGCCTGAGAAAAGTTTCTTGTCTCTGCACAGGGAGGAGAAGTTGAGGCAGAGCCCTGTAGTGTCCCTGAATTGAGGAGACAGAGCTGAGAGTCAGGGGAAGCAGGCAGGTTGGGTTCACAGGCAAGAGGACAGGTAGGAGAGAGCCAGTACCACACAGAACTCTGAGCTCTGTGGAGGTCTCCATGAAAAATTTAGTTGACTATTACTCAGCACACGTGCGTGAGTAAACGCCCAAGGGCAGCAAAAGAACCACACAAAAGGATTAGAGGGAGCACTGTCCAGAACACACACTGGGCCAGGAACAGTGCCTGCCCAAGTGGCCACCGTGCACAGTCTCAGAGGATATGAGGCATGGGAGCACTAAGGAGTCCTACTTCCCTTCTGGGAAGAGAATGATCTTAGCTTGAACACTGACCTCACCTAAAAAGGCTTAAAAGCAAGATCCAAAAGGATCAAACCACTTTTAAGCAACTTAACTGCATCCCAGTACAAAACTGAAGACTGTTAGTTGGAATACAAACATAACCAGCACCAAATAATGTAAATTCACAATGTCTGGCAAAAATCACCGAGCACATAAAGAAGAAATATACACTTCATGATAAGAAGAAAGTATCAATTGAAACTGACCCAGAAATGACACTGACAATAACATCAGTAGAAAAAAAGCTAACGAGAGGCATAAAAGATACTTAAAAAGAACTGAAACCAAAAAAAAAAAAAAAAAAAGTTGTTAGAACAAATGCAAAACCACTAGCACTAATAAATGCTTTTTGGCAAGGCTACAGGGTGAAAAACTAACATGTAAAAACCAATTGTATATCTATATAGTAGCAAGAAACACTCAGAAAATAAAATTTTAAATGCCATTCATAATAGCAACAGAACATCTGAAATACTTAGGGATTAAGCTAACGAAAGATATAATACTTGCACACTGAAAACAACTCTCAGAGTATGCCCAAAGACCAACCCAATTCACAGAAAACATCTCCCCTGGACAAATTCTCTTTCAACACGCCCATTGCTCCCTGTAGGTCCCACCCCTCCCCATGATCCCGTTCACAAGCCAAAATTGGCTAAAGAGAAGAAGCAACCACCATGAGTTTATATGAAAAAACTTTTGAGCATTCCCAGACCCCAAATCCAATGCATGCATGTCTTTATTTCATTCATGAGAATGAAAATGCCTAATTTTGTACAGTTCCACATTCATTGTAAGACCCTCTTGAGCTCTCTTAGGTCACACATCTTGTTAATGGATGCACAAAGTCAACTGAGATGAAACACAGACGCTCATGGACACCATCCAGAGCTCCGGGACTTGGTGCTGAGATGCTGAGTGTGGTTCCCAGCAAAGGAGCTGGCAGGGCCACTCTCGCTGCCGCTGCCTCTGAAATTGGCTGTTGCCAAACAATGCTGAATGCTGTTTGCCCTTTTCACTTTTTCTTCATAAAGGCTAAATCCTCTTTGGATTTCTTTCTGTTGGCAAAATAGGTGCTTATGTAGGTCTTAATCTTCCCCATGTCCCACCTCTTGTCCCCAGCCTAAAGCCTGCCCTGAGGTCCCACCTCCTTTGGGGTCCTCTCCCACCATCCTACAAAATAAAAATGTAATATGCAATTGGATGTTACACCGTGAAGCATAACGACCGACCATGTAATGACGGGATCACGGATCAGCAGGAGGGTGGGGAAGTGAGCTACCAGCGGGTGGTGGAGAGCTACAGGAGGGGGCAGAGCAGCAAGCTATGAGGGGGGTATAGGGAGGAGAAGGACTGGGGGAGCTCCAGGAGGGTGGGACAGTGGGCAGAGAGCTACTGGAGGGTGGTAGCAAACTACTGCCGAGCTACTGGTGCACAAATTCATGTGCAAGGCTACTAGTTTCCATGAAAAGTCGTGTTTTCAATACCCCAACACCGCCCATTTTCCTTTTCATCCCCTGGGTCTATCCCCATACAGGGTTATTGATATAAGGATTTTCACTTTCAGAGAAAACTCAGCCCCCTGGTTTCAAGGTGATTTATCCTAAATCTCCCATCTGTCAGGGACCAGTAATCTACCACCAGCATACTGCTTGGGGCCATTGTATGTAGCTTGGAAGAACAACCCTGTGTGCCTTCACACATCGAGTTCAAGCCTCAGGTGTAACCTTGCCTCATCTCAGTGGGACCAGGAAGGAATTGTCCCTGCTCTCCTGGCTGAGGAACGGCTTTATCAAGAACCAACAACTATTTTTGGCAAGAGAGCTTGCTAAATCCATATAGAAGGGGAAATTTTCTGAAAAAAATAAAATCTGTGGATTTCAAAGACAACTGTTTACGTTATTCTGCAGAAAAGCTTCTTATTCTTCTTTTCAAAAATGTGTTTATTGATTTCAGAGAAGAAAGGGGAAGAGAGAGAAAAAGAGAGAGAGAAACAGAGAGAGAGAGAGAGAGAGAGAGAGAGAGAGAGAGAGAGAGAGAGAGAGAGAGAGAGAGAGAAACATCAATGGTGAGAATCACTGATTGTCTCCCGCACGCTCTCTACTGGGGATTAAACCTGCAATCAGGCATGTGCCCTGACTGAGAATCAAACCCCGTGACTTCCTGGTTTATAAGTTGACGCTCAACCACTGACCCATAGGTACCAGGCCAGCTTATTCTTCTTAGAGACTCTAGTTTGTTTGAAATCTATCCTTTCCAAAAAGGGAAGTATTTTAAGTTTGCAAAACCAAGGTTCCACTGAGCCGGTCTTTCCGCAACCAATAAGTATTTGTCCTAAAGTTCCTCAAGAACCCATATTTTAAATATATTTTATCCCCCAGATTTCCAAGATCTCGGGACTAACTCTTTGGCAGGGCTCAAGTTCACAGTTGTTGTGCTTGCTTTTGTTCCCAGCTGACACCCCAGCAGTTGATGCAAGAAGAGCATATTTCTAAACCAGCAGCCGGCTGGCCACCCACAGCGGACCCCAGGGACCCCAGGCTGCACTTATTACAGGACACACAGCACACATCTAGTATAATATGATATGCACACATCACAGGTCATATATAACATACCACGACACACGAAGTATCGTGTTTGCTGACCTCCAACAGCCATGCCTACGAATGGCTGCCTCTGCCTGTCTCCTGTCTCTGCAAGCCTTGCCTCCAAGGTCTCTGTTCCCAGCAGTGAGACAGGGTCCTTTTACCCTCTGCCTATACTGGCAGCTACAACGGGAATTTAACAGTTAGAGGGAAGAGGGAACACATGTTGGAATGAAAACGTCTGTGTATCCACCAGCATGCTCATACTAGGGGAGGGCAGTGATTCTCTGCGTCCCACATTGCGAAATAGTTTCTGGAAGAGAACTCGTGCTGTGTTCTACACAAGCAGCCTTTGCCCCTTTATCATGCTTATACATACGACATCATGTAACATCCCCCACAGCATGTTTTCTCTCTGTACTTTTCTGTGAGATAAATAGCAGGCAACTTGCTAGCTCCAGGTTACAGATGGAAGACCTGGAGCCTCGAGAGCACACAAAACCAAACAAATTTGTCTGTGGGCCAGGTCTACTAAGCAAGACTTCTTGCCAGCACAAACCAATCTCCCAGACACATACGTGAAGAAACAGAAAAATAGAGGGAAATAGAAGAGTGAAACTTGCCCAGAAGACAGCATTGTACCACGTTAGCTGAGCGCTGCAGGCCTAGGAGTCTTAGCTTTCAGAAGTCTTCTGCTTTGGCCAATTGCAAACATTCCGTTATTGCACCAAGACAGAGGAATAAAAGAACCCACCGGGACACTTTGACTCTGCTTTGCTTCCATCCATCAGCCAAGAACTTCCTAGGTGGAAATGAAGTATCCACAGCCCTAAATTTTCCTGCCTGGCTCCCAACCCAGCCAGCTCTGAAGGGAGGCCATCGTGTTCTCTAGCCGAGGTCCCTCAGGTGTACTCTCGCTGGCCAGCCTTGAGGTAGAACTCCAAAAGAAAACTGTTACTTTCACTCCGTTCCAGTCCATTCTCTCACAATAATGCATCCCAGGCGTTGCTTTTCGGGCTAGTATTTACGGGCTATACGGGCTATTTCCAGGCCCAGCTATTACCAGCGAACGCGGTGACATTAATATGAGTAAATGCAGGAAAAGGGATGAAATAAAACATATCCTATTGAAGGAAATGAGAGCCCCTTAAGAAAGGAAAACACACATAGGAAAAGACATGGGCATATCGGAATACAAATAGGACACTTGGGAACAGCGGATTCCACAGGCATGAGGTTATTGAAGTATTTGATACTAGAGTAAGCACCTGCAGATATGAATTACATCCTTGTTCAGACCACTAACATCAGAGTACTGACATCTCAGGAAGTGCTTATGTTATATTTCAAATCCCCCTGCCCGCTGCCCACATATCCAATAAATCCATCAGTGATAAAGGACACTGGCTAAACGGCTTAAAATGCTGAACAAGCCACCTCTCCCTCCTCAGAGAGGCCGCCACCCTTAATTTATGGGGGGGCTTCCCTGGTCACTCACACCCCAGCCGTGGGACACAGGGAGAGGGAGATGGGCCTTTAACACCTTCAGTGCTGAAGTGGCGGGGGAGCAATAGGCTGGACGTCTGGGGATGCTGAGGTGGGCTCCTGAGGTGGGCGTCAGCTTGGAGAGGGCAGATAGGATTCTCTAGTATCTCTCCCCATGCCACTCTGTCCCCTTAACTCAGTTGTCACTTCTCTCCTTGGGGCAAGACCTAAGGCTGTGGGCCATGCTCACTTTATTTGGTTATACAGTGCCTTTCAGATATTTGAGGCAGGCTTTCTAATAATAATTTTTGTTGTTGTTGTTAATTCTCACCCGAGGATATTTTTTCCATTGATTTTTAGAGTGGAAGGGAGGGGGAGAGACAAAGAGAGAGAAACATTGATGTGAGAGAGAGACATCATTGATTGCTCCACCAAGGCATGTGCATGCCCTTGACCAGGATAGAGCCCCAGATCTTTCATTTTGAGTGCTGATGCTCCAACCACTGAGTAAGCACAAAAATCAAAGGCATAATGGAAATTGTAGATACTTTCCTAAAACAACATGAAATCTCTAGTTACGTAGAATGGGATTAAAAACTAATCTGTGGTATGTTTTTAAAAAGATTGGGGGAAATGTCAACTCTACTAATGATTATCTTTGGGTGGCAGAATTTGGGGAAGTGTCCTTTTTTCCCCCCTATATTTCCCCAATATTCTGTAAGATTAGTGTGATGGTTAATTTTACGCATCTGTGTGACTGGGCTGCAGAGATGCACCATGGGGTGGCCAGATATTTGGTCAAAAATTATTCTGGGTGTTTCTGTGAAGGTGTTTTGGATGAGACTGGCATTTGAATCAGGAGGCTGAGCATGCCCTCCCCAACGTGGGTGGGCCTTGTTTAATCTCTTGAAAACCTGAGAAGAACAACAAGGCCGGTAAGAGAGAACCGCTCCATAACTGTCCTTGAGCTGGGACATCAGTCTTCTCCAGCCTTCGGACAGAGACTTGGACTGAACTGCACCCTCAGCTCTCCTGGGTCCCGGGCTTGCCAACTACAGATCGTGGGACTTCCCAGCCTCCAGAACTGCATGAGCCAATTCCTTAATATATCTTATTAGTTCTGTTTCTCTGGAGGACACAAAAGCAACTAGTTTTGCATTTATACTTTTACTAGCTTCTACAATATTATTTCTGTAATTAGAAAATAACTTTTAAAATTCATCTATGCAAATTTAGGAAGAACTATATGTACTTATGCAAAGACAGCCTAACGGATTAATCCCACTGGGAGAGCATTTGTGTTTCATTTTTAGGCTTAATTTTAATATTTATTCTTATCACATAAATCTTAAGGCACCCAGAAAGTATTAACTTCAATGTTATTTACATAGGATTACTCAAAGCCTTTACTGGTTTTGAAAGTGTAGTTTTTTCCGTTTAAAATTTTGCATTGGAAGTGAAATCAGTTTATAATTACATGCCAACAATACTCATCTTCAGTGATTTTAAAACCCATAATAGCAAAAGTCTTAGCCTTGTTTTTAAATCAGAGAGCATTATACAATACAATTAACAGTAATGAACATTTTTTTTAATTTACCAAGTGCTGTATTAATTATTTTATTTAGTCATCACAATAATCACATCAGCCACATTTTATAAAGGAGGATATTACAGATGGCAGAGATAGGCAACTCACCAAAGGTCACACGGGCTAACAGGTATCAGGGCTGGGGCTCGAACCCAGGGCCTCTACTTCCCAATCATAGGCTCTTTCCTACGAAGTGTGACCCTGTCCCCAGCTTGAAGAGCTTGCCGTCGGGACCAGACAGATACCCAGGAAACGCCATAAGAGTTTAAGATTAAGCATTAATTCTGAGTGGTGTTTTCGTTGACTTTCATCAATTATAGCAAGTCTTGCTTGACTTGCTCCATTCTAAAAACTGATGTTCAAAGTCGGAAAAGAATTCACCCCCACAGTTAGTGGCAGCTCCAGAAAGAGAAGCCTGGAATGATGGCTTGGGCTCCAAATGAGGCATAAACATGGACCTCGCTGCAGCCCACGAAGCTGTGTTCTGAGGAGGCCGGGCAAAGGCAGCCTTCCTCTCTGTCCAGATGTTCAGAAACAACAGAATGTAATGATTCAGAGGGAGGAAAGCTTTTGTTTGATTGTGGGACTTTTTATTAAGCTTTACAAAATCAGTGATTCTCTTTAGGGTCCTCAAAATCATTGATTTCTTCTCCATGGAATGCCAAGAACCAGATGTCCTTTAATAATTAATGTCTTCCTTCAGAGCATCCAGAATTGGGCTAGGGAGGGCGGTGGTAAGGATGATGTGGGAAGAAAGGGAAAAACAAGAAGGGAGAAAGAAGGAGCAAACAACAAAGGAAAAAGAATACAGAAAAAAAAAATTGTTTTGCCCTATCAAGTTTATTGCTATTATAATTAATCACCATTTTTGAGGATTTTCTAAGAGGTGTTTTGTGTATATTAAGTATCACAAAAACACTTGAAAAGTAGACATTGCCATTATTTTTAGACAATGAATTTGAGATTAATTAATTAGCTCAGGGCCACGCAGCTAAATGGAAAAGCTGGGATCTGAATCCAGGTCAATCGGACTCTACAGTCTGAGCTCTTAACCTAATGAGAGAAACTCTTTCCCATTTCTAAGCTCTATAGGCAGGGATCCCAAATATTCCCAATGCTCTTTCCCAACTTGGCCAAATAATGGCTAACTGGCAGTTCCCAAGCTACTTAGAGTTCTTTATCTATTAAAACCCATGGTCTGTGAATTGAGATTCTTTTCCCATTGAACTTTTAATGCAATTGAGAATCAGGGCTGTTGATTAAAACACAGGATTTTATTTGAAGTGGAATTAATGCTAGTACCAAAAGGGTTCTGCTAGAATTCCTCTGTACTAAAATTTTCCAAAGGCAATGTCAACCCAACAAACAAGGTTGTTTTCCAGGTATAGCCATAAGCAGATCACGCCAGGTCCATCAGCTACAGCCAGCTGGGAAATCCTCAAAGGGAATGGAGTGGGAGGGGGGTGGGGGAGAAAGAAAACAACCAAAGAACTTATATGCATACTAGAGGCCCAGTGCACGAAATTCATGCAGAGGGATGGGGGGGGAGGGGGTGGCCTTCAGCCCAGCCTGCACCCTCTCCAATTTGGGAGCCCTCTAGGGCAGTCGGACATCCCTCTCACAATGCAGGACTGCTGGTTCCCAACTGCTCACCTGCCTGCCTTCCTGATTGCCCCTAACTGCTTCTGCCTGCCAGCCTGATCACCCCCTAAACACTCCCCTGCCAGCCTGGTTGATGTCTAAATGCTCCCCTGCCAGCTCATTTGCCCCCAACTTCCCTCTTCTGCTGGCCTGGTCACCCCTAACTGCCCTCCCCTGCAGGGTTGATTGCCTTCAACTGCCCTCCCTTGCAGGCCTGGTCCCTCTCAACTGCCCTCCCTTGCAGGCCTGGTGCCTCCCAACTACCCTCCCCTACTTGCCTGACCACCTACAACTGCCCTCTTTTGCAGACCTGGTCCATCCCAACTGCCCTCCCCTGCTGGCCATCTTGTGTCCACATAGGGGCAGGATCTTTGCCACCAATATGGGGTAATCATATTATGTGTTGGAATGATGGTCAATCTGCATATTACTCTTTTATTAGATAGGATAGAGGCCTGGTACACAGGTGGGGGTCCTAAAGGGTGTCCTGGATCAGGGTGGGGGTTCCCTTGGGGCATGGGATGGCCTGAGCTAGGGGCCTGTTGTGGTTTGCAGGTCAGCGACCCAAGGAAGCCCCGGTATCTGGGATATATTTACTTTGAACAATTGAAACTTTGTAGCATGGAGCGGAGTCAAACCTCCTGCTCACTCTGTGGAGCTGCCTTTTCTGTTTGGATTTGTTTACCTTCTATAATTGAAACTTTGTAGCCTTGAGTGGAGGCTTAAGCCGGCAAGGGCAGGCAGAAAGTTTGGCTTCCTCCGTTGCCGGGGAAATGCCTCCCTCCTGCTCTCTGTGGCTGTGGCCATTTTGGTTGGATTTATTTGCATACTCTCTCTGATTGGCTTGTGGGCATGGCTTGTGGAGTGGAATGATGGTTAATTTGCATATTACTATTTTATTAGGTAGGACTAGAGGCCCAGTGCATGAAATTTGGGAAGGGGGGGTGTCCCTCAGCCTGACCTGCACCCTCTCCAATCTGGAACCCCATGGTGGATGTCCAATTGCTGGTTTATAGGCCCAATCCTCTCAGACAATAAACCAACAGTCAGACATCCCTCTCACAATCCAGGACTGCTGGCTTCTAACATGCCTGCCTGCCTGATTGTCCCCTAACCACTTCTGCCTGCCAGCCTGATTGCCCTCTAACCACTCCCCTGCCAGCCTGATTGATGCCTAACTGTTCCCTTGACAGCTTGATCACCCCCAACTGCCCTCTTCTGCTGGCCAAATCACCCCTAACTGTTCTCCCCTGCCAGCCCAGTCACCCCTAACTGCCCTCCCCTGCTGGACTGGTCCCCCCCAACTGTCCTCCTCTGCCGTCCATCTTGTGACCACATGGGGATGGCCATCTTGTGACCACATGGGGATGGCCATCTTGTAACCACATGGGAGTGGCCATCTTGTGCAAGGGCATATTACCTCTTTATTATATATTAATAGGATGTGTTTATCAATCTAAAACAAAGAATACCTTTTTGTTGTTAATCCTCACCTGAGGAAAAATTTCTATTGATTTTTAGAAAGAGAAGAAGGGGTAAAGGGAGGGGAAGAGAGAAATATTGATGAAAGACACACCATTGGTTGTCTCCCATATGTGCCCCAACTGAGGCTGAGGATTGAACCCACAACCGTTCATTCAGTGCACAGGCTGATGCTCTAACCACTGAGAACACTAGCTAGAGCCAAAGGATAGCTTTAATTTTTTTTTAATTGATTTCAGAGAGGAAGGGAGATAGCTAGAAACATCAATGATGAGAATCACTGATTGGCTGCCTCCTGCACACCCCCTACTGAGGATCAAGCCCACAACCCAAGCATGAGCTGGCAACCTGGGCATGTGTCCTGACTGGGAATCAATCTGTGGTTCACATATTGACTCTAAACCACTGAGCCACACCAGCCAGGCAAGAACACAATTTTTGTTAAAAGTGTTGTTTTGGAAGAACTGGGATTTGAACCCAAGAAGTAAGGTCCTTTGGGCAACTTACTAACCACCTTGAGTCTTAGTTACCAACCAGGCAATCTACTAACTCCTTGAGTCTTCTTAGTTGCTGTGACCTGCAAAATGTGGTGAGTGATGTCTGCTTGACAATGCTGTTGAGAGAATTCCATGGAATATTTTTTAAGACATCCAGCACATGTCTGGACATAATATGTGCTCAGTAAAAGTTGGTTGGGTCATGGTCTGAAAGTGGGTCAGGAAGAAACAAACTGCAGAACTGCTCCATGTCTGGGCCTGCCATCAACAGTTGTGTGACTTGGGCAAGTTACTCCAACTCCGTGGCTGTCATTTTCTTCATCTGCAAAGCAAAATAGTCCCTCAATTCTTCATCTCTGTCATTTTATGGTTTTAGAAAATTGTTTTTTTGTAGAGTTGGATATCACAAACTCCAAGCACAAAATAATACCTCCTGAAGTTTACAATTGGCATTTTTGATGTCAATGTCCATGGCATAGGGACATGTTACAGGTAAAAAGAGTCCTCATGAAATTAAGATACATTTTTTTAAAAAGATGGATTCCCAATGTCCTTGACAGAAGTTGTTGGAGAAAGTGGGCTAGCTGATCTTCACCTGGAGGCTAACTCCTTTAGATGGCAGCTTCCTTTCTCACCTGTACTGTTGTCTCAATGAGAGCAAGGAGCTGCAGGGACCCTTTAACTTTAATCACCTTCTCAACTTAAACCTAGCCACTAAATGTACACCAGCTCACTGTCTGGTTATTATCATTTAATAAACATTTCTTTTGGCATTTGCTGCCCCAGACCTTCAATACACGACCTCCAGACAGATATGGCAGCAGCTGCCCACAGCTTAGATAGATTTCTTCCTGGGGTTCAAGTGTCCAGCAAAATGGAAGGGTGTCCATGTAACTTGAATCACCCCAGAATCCCCTGATGGAAACCTTGTTCTTTCACCAGTCTCTAGCAAAAAGCTCTGGCAAGCTTGTTTGGTCCTTGGCTAAAATGCACAACTGAACCCACTGGGAAACCAGAGGTGGATGCATTTTGGGTGGTGAAAACATCCATATATTTTATTTCCAGGTCTAGAGCAAGGCTAAGAATTTTGAATAAGTGCATAACATTTTTAGCAAAAGCTAGTGCATTCAATACAGGATTATACAACCAACCACCTTGCTGATTACACATAACCTTCCCACCCCCAGAAAAATTTAATACAGAAAAATCTAAAGTAGGAGTGAGGAGTGCAGTGATTAAGATTTATGTTTCAACTGATTTTCTTTTGTAGAATGTAGCTCTGGGCTAAGAACATGAAAGACTATAAGTGGAAGATGCCTCCAAAATGGAGCAAAGGTGTTGTTGGGCCCGAAATTACAGGGCTGAGGGCAGCAGCTTTTCATCAAGGGCATTTCTGATCATATTGGAAGCCCGGTGCATGAAAATTCATGCACTGGAGCGAGGGGGGAGGGGCGTGGGAAGGGGGGAAGTGCTCTCAGCTCAGTCTGCTACCTCTCACAGTCCAAAAGCCCTCAGGGGTGGGAGGTGACCCTGTGATCAGGGGAAGGCGACACCCCATCACACCTCTGCTGCTGCCACTGCCAGCAGTGCAAGCCTCAGCCAGCCCTGGTTACCTGAGTCTCTGGTGACCCTGGGCAGCTGGGCAGCCACCATTTGAGGCTTGCCTGTGCCTCAAGCTGAGGGAACTTGGGAACTCTGGAGGCAGGCGAGCATAGTGGCTGGGACTGCTTGAGGCGGGCCTAGCCTTGCAGCGTGCCTGCAAGCCCAGTGGGGCTGAAGGGACTGGGCACCATTATCTGGTGGCTGTGGGCACCACCATATTTGAGGGCAGAGCAGTCAATTAGCATATTCCCTTCCTATTGGCTGTGGGTGCTACCATCTTTATTAAATAGGATAGCAAGTCTAGCACAGAAGAAATGCTCATCTTCCCTATATAACTCTCCTCCTCTTTCACAGGCCCGGAATGCTTGCCTCTCTAGTGATAGCATCTTCATCAGACACTTGAGATGTAAACAGACTCCTAATTCCAGCTCCACCACTTGCTAGCTGTGGAATCATGTCATACTAACCTCGTGAAGTCTATTTCCTTATCTGTCAAGCAGGCTTAATAATGAGACCACACGAGAGCACATAGTGATTACACTGTGGAAAAACAACAGGCGGGGAATGGGCTTCTATAACAAGAAGGTGCAGAGTGCTGTGCCGATAAAACCAAGAGGCTCCACATCTGTATTATTTGATTTCCACAGCAGCCTCATAAAATAGGTATCCCTGCGGGGCTGGTTTGGCTCAATGGATAGAGTATCGGCTTGGGGACTGAAGGGTCCCGGGTTTGATTCCGGTCAAGGGCATGTACCTTGGTTGCGGGCATATCCCCAGTGGGGGTGTGCAGGAGGCAGCTGATTGATGACACTCTCTCATCGATGTTTCTGACTCTATCTCTCTCCCTTTCTCACAGTATAAAAATCAATAAAATATATTAAAAAAATAATAATAAAATAAAATAGGTATCCCTAATACCCCCATTTTACAGACAGGGTGACTGAAACGAACAGGCCTTTGTTGTTTTCTAAGCAGTTTCCTTTTTTATTAACGTGTGCATGCTTGTGTGATTTCCTGTGTGTAGCCTCACTAGGGCAATGGCGACAGGAGAGGGAGGCAAAAGCCTACAGGACCTGGCATTGCCAGGCCGTCTCCCGTCCAAGTACTGACTGGACCCGACCTGGCTTAGCTTCTGAGAGCAGACGAGATCGGGCGTGTTCAGGGTGGTATGGAGGTGGACAGCACTTGACTTCTTGAAATTTTCGTTTGAAATAAGTATGGAATCACAGGAAGTTGCAAAAATAGTAGAGAGGTCCCGTGTCCCCTTCGCCCAACCTTCCCCGTGCTTACATCTTACCTAACTGCGGCCCCTCTGGGGCTATGCAGTTTCCTCAGGTGTACACTTCAGAAATGGGGCTGAACCTGAGGCTGCCAGGCGCGGCACCATCGGGACCACCGCGGGGCTTTTATTGGGATAAAGGAATCGATTTCGGTGCCTGGGGACCCTGTGCTAATGTTCAGATAGCAGACTTATGAGGCAAGATGATAATTGAGGTTCACTGGCGGGTTAGAATGCTTCTGCCCCACGGACTCCACTTGCCGATGGTCCTGCCAACTCAGTACATGGTCCTCTAATGTGCTAACTAGGCTCTGGACGCAGCCCGGCCTCCAGCTGGGCATTCGGTGATGAAAGGCCTGCTGTTTTATTACCAGTCCCTCTGGTTCATCTGCTCTTCCCTCCATTCTGTTCACCATTCCAAGTTCACACTATCCCAAGCCAGCAGATGTATGTGGCCAGTTCTACCCGCCCCTTCCCTATCCAACTTGTGAACTTGGGAGAGAAAATCGCTTCCACATTTCTGACCACGGTATTGATTGGAGGGGGGGTATTTCGTCTATCGTTCACTTCCTTCTCAGAGAAGAGGTTCCCAAGAAATGGGAGACTTGGCCTTTTCCTTCGGGTCGGATATTGCTCGCAGGGCCCCACTATCCCGTCAAAGACTCCCCCAAATGCTTGACAACTGTGGCTTCTTTCCTCTTGGCCATGATGCCCGCAGGCCAAAAGCCCTGAAGGAAAATTAAACGTATAAAGCAGCACCCCCACTCCGGCTGTCCCCCTTTCCTCACTGCCCCTGGGGAGACAATGCCCACACACTGGGAGGCCACCTTTTTGTGGCTGCTGCCTCCTAACCTGGTCCACGGCCTAGTGGCACACCCTGGCTCATGAGATGGAGGAAGTCTGGGTGATGGCAAAAACAAAGAATACTTGTGCTCCTTTAAAAAAGCAAAGGAGAAATGTTCTCTCTGACCCCAGGACAACAAAAGGCTTTAGTGAACATAGCACCCTGCTCAGCTGCAAGAAGGTGAAAGGTTAAATGTGGACAGAGCAGTAATGCATATGCAGTTTTTCATTTTCTGCTGGGAATACTTAACAACTTAAGTATGTTTCCCCAGGAGGTAATCTATTATATTTTGTCCAATTTCTTCCTCCAAGAACTGAATCAAGGCATGATGTAATGCCCCGGGGAGAACAATCTTCTGGAAACAGAGTATCTTTCTGGGGACAAGGTTGAGGAAAACATCTCAATACTGCTGGCCTGGTGGTAACAGCTCTTGACTTGCAGAGATGGCAGAGCGAGAGCCAGGAAGGCTGGGAGACGTCAGAGGACACACGCCTCCCGAGTGCTGGGGATGGGCCACAGTGGTTCTCGTCCCTCGGAGAAACGCAGGCGCAAATCCGCTGGGACATTTACCGGCCGGCTGCGGGACACGGGCATGTCCTGCAGGGACCGAGCTGGCCACGCGGCTCGTTCAGGGCCGGCATCTCAGTGCAGATGCAGATTTCTAGTTTAAAGAGTGTTTCTCCTGGCTTCTTTCCTGCCCCCAATCCCCTCTCTCCCGAAAAAGGTAAATCAACACTCATCCTTCACTTAAGGAAAACAGATGCAGCTCTGGTTATTTGTGAGAGGCTCTGGATGGCTTCAAGCCCCACTGTAGCTACCCATTCCGAGGGCTCCTCCAACTAAACTTTTACAAAAACCCAGTGTCCTAAGCGCCCGGGTGCCGGAGGATGGAGGCGGCAGTATAAACAGGAGGCGGCCTCTGATCCATCTCTCCCCAGGCTCTGGCGGCACTTGCTGCCCAGAGAAAATCACTCCCCTTTGGTTCCTCTTCTAAGATGGGAACAGTAGGACGTCTCATTCTGGACTTCCAGAGACACGTTAGAGGATGTTTTGTGTGTTTAACTATACACAATATATGTTGTGTGTGGTTTGCAAAAAAATTAAAAGGTGGAAGGTCGAAGCCTAGATGAGGGGTTCCGAGATGAGCCTAAGTTACCTACTTAAAGGAAAGCTGCATCGTTTCTAAGGGGAAAAGAAACCACAATGAGAATTAAAAGGTTCCAGTTTGGTTGCTAAAGGTATATTACTTCTTTAAAATATATTTTTATTGATTTCTGAGAGGAAAGGAGAGGGAGAAATAGATAGAAACATCGATGACTGTAAGAGATTCATTAATCGGCTGCCCGCCCCCCATGGGAATGGAGCCCTAAACCTGGGCATGTGCCCTGACAGGGAATTAAACCGTGACCTCAGGTTCATAGGTTGAAGCTCAACCACTGAGCCACACCGGCTAGGCTATTACTTTTAATCTAAAACGAATTAAGTTCGTTTATTTGCCAAACAAGGAACCAACCGTCCAGCTCTCACAAGGTTAAAAAAAAAAAAAAAAATAGAACTCAGATACACCAGAGTATCCAATTATTCCCACCCTGCCCCAATGACAGAACCCCATTTTCAATGTGAAGACTGAGAACTGAAAGGAACACTTAAAACAGAAAATAAGAGCCAGCCTTTCACCAAGAAGTTTGTATTCTGCTCCCTTTTCGAATCTTACACCCACACTCACCTCTCACCAGCCTGAGAGCCAGGGACCTCGGTCTGCTCCCCGCCATGCAGGCATGCAGCAAAGGACTACGCACCCCCTCCTTCAATGACTTATGCCGAGAGCAGGCGGGTCAGGCCAGTGATGGGCATCCAGCTGGCCTCTGGAGAAATCTTGGTGTCAATCCGCAGTGTTTCTAACTGCAATGCAAGATGTGGGCACTGCTTAATCTGTAGTGTTCACTGTATGCAAAGTCAACAGCCAATGAAATGATCCAGTGGCTTATTTCCAGCCACACACCAAAACTTGCAATGAAAATTAGAATGTTGTATTTCAAAGGGAGATAAAAAAAAAAAAAAAAAAAAAAAAAAAAAGTCTTTGCTGCCACTTTTAGAGGCTGATTGCTGGCTTAAAAAATGTATGTTTCCAGTGTTTCTTGTTTAAGGCCCCTACTGGCCCATAGGTGGCCACAAATTTCAAGTTATGATTGTGACCAATTTGAAAAATATATTTTCTAGGGACGTGAAGCCCAGTGGCAAATTACAAAATGAGTTATCTTGATTTTGCAGAGTCCTGTCTCCCCACGGATCCAAAGGCTGGGATACTTAACCACCTTTGGGGGTGGCTGGAGCCGGTAACCAGCGTTGGGAATCATGTGGCACTGATGGATTCCCTGGGTCCCTAGCAGGCTACCATCAAGGGGGTTTTATTGCACATTTGCAGGGTCTGATAGTCCTAGAATTCTCAGATTCTTAGTGGTCTTTCTAAATGTTTAAATACTTAAATTCAAGCATTTATTACTCTTCTGGGACCTCTGTAGAATTATTTACATTTGCAGTTGCTATTATCGAAGAGTTCACTTAAAAAATATCAGCGCAAAAAAAAAAAAAAAAAAAAAAGTCAAGTTAAAAGTATTACCACAAATGCAATTTCTTAAGACAAATATCTGTGTTTTTTTTAACGCTACCTGTAAGCTGTAAATATGTGTATTCATTCTCCCCACAGTATTTGCTTTGGCTGTGACCTATCCTAATATGCAGCTGAACAAGGGCTAACAATTGTCAAACCGAATTCTTGTTTGAGAGCTGAGCTCTAACTACTGCCAGTTTGAGAGAAACACATATGCCGGTTTAGGGAATATGTTTTGTTTGTTTTGGCTGCGACACAGGGCAGAACAGTTTCCATCCCATTCGAGTGTATTCAGGAGAGTTTGAAATATTGCACAATAAAAGTCATTCATTATATCTGTCTCCTTCCCCTTCCAAAAACAAAAATGGCCGCCCCGTTCCAAATCCACACAGGGGGCAGGAAGGAGGGAGTCACGGGGTCACTGGAAATCACCCAAGACTAACACCAGGTTTTTCAGGTCTGAGCGAGGGAACACTTCTGAAATCCTCATTCCCAACGTGCACTTAAAACGAGAAAAGGCAGATCACGTTGGATTACAGCTCCATTTTGAACAATTAGAAAATGAACAACGTTCGTGTTCCTATTTTATCACCTCCCGGCGCCTGGCATCTAACTAAACTTACGTGAATTGAAAAATCCTTTTACTCCCTTTCTCTATGAAGATTAAATAGTTTGACACCAGTTTTATACTGGAAAAAAGAATGGACCATGCATTTGGAAGAATCTATTTTTGCCAGCACCTGATGCCACCGAGCAGCTATCGGATGGCTCTGGAGGAAAAACAATGACATTCACTTCGTGTTGACCCAGGGGCACCCTGGATATCAGGACACCGGAAATGCGTGTTGTTTTTAAATGGCAGAAACAGAAATGACACTAACAAAACACCACATTTAACTATTTATAGAGCAAACTTTTAGTGGGTGGGTAAGGCCACTGGAATAGAGCATTGGGTGTAATAAATAAATGCAGCTGTTACTTCTACATTTCAGCACTTTAAAACTCACACATAAATACACTTGTAGGAATCTGAAACCTTAAAAAATGGCATAACTTGAATCTCACGCTTTACGTCTAAATCCAAAATGCCTGCAGTTGGCACCCCTGTAGGCCACTCTTATCATCGAGAACATAAATTAAACCACTGAGTCAGACAAGGTGTGTGTCAGGAACCACCAAGAAAAGGGAAGACTGGAGAAAAGCTGGTCTCCACTAGTCTTTGGGAATTTTGTAAATGCTGACCTACCCCTTAGAAAATGCAAACTTGTATATTTCTTGAATGTGCTTGCTCATTTATTTTTCTTTTCATAGTAAGTGACATAGAAGCAGTTCCAGACAATCCTTGTTTCCCAATATCCTAAAATTCTCTAAAACCTTTCTCATAAATCTTAAAATTAAGGTCACAGCAGGCTAAGGAGAATCTTGGTTGAAGCTGGGGGGGCAGAGTATGGACCAGGAGAATGGCAGTAGTTATTAATCTTCTTGCTAAAGCTATTGTCACTCGTAGTCTGTATCACCATTTCACAAAAAGCAGACACACATCAAAGAATGTATAAGAATGAACACAGCAGCACAATATTAGGCACACTCAAAATTGTTAGACCACAGAACATTAGTTCATTCTAGAGCCAAGTCAAGATATGAAATCATCTTCAAATAAGTTTAAGACAAAAAAAAACCCCACCATTTTTGTATGTGCTATGACTTATTGTAACTTAATTTCACCCAGTACTGCTCATTTGATCTAGGACTCCAAGCCCAGATTCGGCCCTGCAGACACACAAAACCTGGTAGGTAGTACAGCACAGAAGTGCATCAACATTCAAGAGGAGAGATTCGTCCAGATGTGTTCATAGGTTAGAATATAATGGGAAGTTATGAAAAAAACTTAAAAACAAGTGTATGAGATGACTCTAACTTACGCTGCCTGGTCTCAGTAGATGAACTTGAAAGGCTGTTTGGAGTAGAACTTGCCTTTGGATCCCAATTCTTCTAAAACTCGTATCTTTACTCGTAATCAAAAACTTTAAGTATCACTTCATCCCTTCTTCCAGAAAATATAAAAATATAAAACAAGCTGAACTGATCTGAACCAGGGCTGAGGTCCAGGGCATTTCTTTATAATCAGACCCTGTATTATAGTTCTTCCTCTTAGAGCACTGAGCATCCTGAAGGGCAGGATCACACTTAGAAACTGTGCCTGGAACACAGATGTATGAAACCACAATGTGCCTGCCTCGGACGACCTGGGAACATTTTCCCATGTTAAGAAATAATTCTCAAGTGCTCAGGCTACTTCCTGACATTTCTGTGTGCGACAATTTCAATACCAAACCAAACTATAACAAAACCTTAATTTCTGAGAAGAAATGAGCCAGATTTATTAGATTACAATTTTTTAGCAAACAATTTTGAGTCTTATTTTAACTCACTTCATTCTCTTGCTCATAAAATATTGCACAATGTTAAAAAAAAAAAAAGAATGCTTTCTCAATAACTAATCTTTAAGTGACTGGGGGTGATTTTATATTATGAACTTTAGCAAACCAGTTTACCAGAAAATGAGGCTGAATGTATAGGTACCCCAAGGAAGTTGATCTCCTTACCATATTTCTAATAGCACAGTATTTACTGACTTTTTGCCCTAAATGGCAATACAGGTCTGGTACAATTGTAGGCTCCAGATAGAATTGGTTGGTCAAGCTTCTACTATCTTCTTCCCTCACAAAAAGAACTTTAACCGTAGCCCGTTTCGCTCAGTGGAGAGAGCACCGGCCAATAACCCAGGCAAGTGCCATTGACTGGAATCGAACCTGCAGCCCTTTAGTCCTCGGGCCAACACTCTATCCACTGAGCCAAACCAGCTGGGGCTATATTTTTGTTTGTTTGTTTATTTGTTTGTTTTAAAGAACTTTAAACATTTACTATGACCCAGATTCACAGTAAAAAACTTTTAGAATCAAGATGGTGTGATGGGCTGAGACCGGTTTGGCTCAGTGGATAGAGCATCGGCCTGAGGACTGAAAGGTCCCGGGTTTGATTCCGGTCAAGGGCATGTACCTTGGTTGCGGGCACATCCCCAGTAGGGGGTGTGCAAGAGGCAGCTGGTTGATATTTCTCTCTCATCGACGTTTCTAACTCTCTATCCCTCTCAATTTCTCTCTGTGTAAAATCAATAAAATATATATTAAAAAAAAAAAAAAAGATGGTGTGATGGAGGTTACAAACACACACAGATCAATCGAACAGAATAAAAGTCCAGAAATAGACCTACATATATACCAACTGATTGCAATAAAAGTGCCAATGTCATACAATGAGAAATGTATGATCTTTTCAACAAATGATTTCCATTAAAACAAAAACAAAAAAACGACCTTGCCTTACACAATATACAAAAATTAGCTCAACGTAGACTGAACACCTGTATAAGAAAACAAAGGAGAAAAATCTCAGTGCCCTTGCGTTGTGCAAAGATTTCTTGGATAAGACACAAAAGCACAAACCATTAAAGAATAAAATGAATAAATTAGATTATAACAAAATTTATGTCTGCTCTTCAAAAGACACTGCTAAGAAAATAAAAACACTAGCCACTGACTGGGGATAAACATTTGCAGACATATATCTAATAAAGGCCTTGTATCCAAATATGCACAGAACTCTTTCAACTCAATAACAAGACAAAAACAAAAACAAAAAAAGACACAAAAACCATGAGCAGTGGAATTGACACTTCAATAAAGGAAATATAAGGATGGCAAACACAGCAAAAGATGTTTATTCGGAAAATATACATCAAAGCCACAATGAGATACTATTGCACCACATACCTGCTAGAATGCCTATAATGACAAGGACTGCCAGTACCAGGTGCCGGTGAAAATGTGAAGCTACTGGGACAACTTTGCTGCAGGTAAGAATACAAAATGGTGCTGCCCTTCGGGAAAGCTTGGTGGCTTCTTAGCTAAACAGACATAACCCAATGGTATATCTCAGGATTCCCACTCCTAAGCATTTGTCCCAAGATAAATGAAAACACATGTCCATAAAAAATATCCTTATGTGACTGTGTTTAGGAGCTTTATTTGGAACCAAAACACAACAATAAAACAGAAACAACCCAAATAGCCATCAATTGGTGAATAAATAAACAAACTGGTACACCCATAAAATGGGAATACTACTTAGCAATACACAGAAATCAACTACGTATGACTTGCGACATTGATGAATCTCAAAAGCTTTACACTAGATTTAAAAAGGACATATTATACCATATGATCCCATTTATATGATATCCTGGGAAAGGCAAAACTATGACAGCTATCAGTGAGGGAGGGGCTGTGAGGGGCCAGGTAGAGGGAGAGGGGACTGACTGCAAGGAGCTAGGAGAGACCCTTTGAATATGCTCTGTGACTTGGCTACGGTAGTGGTTACAGAACTTGATGAATTTGCCAAAATTCAAAAGGGGTGAACTTTATTGTAGGTTAATTATTCCTCAAGAAATCTGGTGTAAAAAAAGAAAAAGCCCTTTTAATATAAAGCATGAATCAGGTGTTATTAATCATTTTTTCTTCGTAGGCCAAATCTAAATCTGACCCTTAATTCTATGACTTAAGGGCCTGTGGGAGCAGTAGGAGAAAATGGAAGCCAAGTGGCAGGACAATCTGAGAGACAGAAAGAAGGCAAAGATGCCAAATTCTTTATAGAGGGGCTTTGCCAGGTATGATTTATAAAAGAGAACTTAATAACCATTTTCATTTCAGGGAATGTATCTTGTATTTTCACACAAACCCAGTGTGGCTTAATTTTCAATAACAACAACAAAAAAGACAAGTAGCATGCATTGGGGAGGAAATGACTAAATTATAAATACCAAAGTTACGTAATTCTACGAAAAGGGCTCCCCATGTTAAGACTGAGGATACTCAGTACTTTGTTGAGTAAAAAATCAAGTTGCAGAGTGGCACGTACAGTGATCCCATCAGAAAACAAGCCCGTACTCATGTTTATACAGGAAGATCTGGAAGCTGTGCAGGCTGTTAGCAGGGCTTACGTTTAAGAACGCTTGCAGGGTGGGAGAAGACAGTTTTTAATCTTGTAAAATCATCTCCTTTTTCAATAGCCACATGTTACTTTTGTAATAAAAATGAGTCAAAACTAGAGCTAAAGGGAGGTCCCTGCAGCAGCAGCAGCAAGAGGCCCTGGCTCTAGACAGGGGTGCAGGAGAAACTCCAGATGTCATGCTGCCATCTTTTGGAACGAACAAGAATCTACAGAAGCGGGAAAAGATGAGAAGAGGTTGTTGTCTAAGGCCAAATGTCAATGGTTACAGCAGTAAAAAAGGTAAAAAAAAAAAAAAAAAAAAAAGACTTGAGAGCCAAGGTTTTGATTAAACTACAAGCGAAAACCATTAAAAAAAAGAAAGCATGGGAAATACAGAAATCTTGCAAGTTTTACGATTCAAATGAGACGTAAAAGATAAAACTGAACCTAAGTTTTTTTAATTTTTCAGAGCTGAACTTTTTAGGAGAAATGCATTTGTTCTTTAGAAATGGCAACAAAATATTCACATTAAAAACACTGAAACCAACACAACTTGTAAAATGTTTTTGTATTTTTAAATGTAGATGCAAGAAAATGAGAATAACTTTATATTTGAAAATTCAAGTGGAAAAAAAAATCACACCCAAAAATGTTTCCTTCATCCTCATGAACACTTTGGAGGAATAAAACAAAGCATGTGAAATTTTTAAAAGTCAAAGACAACTGACATTATAGATCACCATACAATTAAAAGGGGAGAAAATAACAATCTTTTTTTAACCCTCATGTTAAACAAAGAAGAAATACAAATATTTAACAGAAAACAAAACCCTCTAACATCTTGTATTTCTGAAAGATTTTTTTTTCTTTTTTAATTACCAAAACCAAAAAGCTTCCTAAGAAGTTAGTTTTTCTTTTTCTGTGGTTTGTTTTCAGTGGTATCCATTTGCCAACCACACTAAACTATAAAAGAAGGGGAAAGTCCATAAATAATTTACGTGTGAAGATAAAAGAATTTTTTAAACAATTCACCCTTTAGCAGGAGAAATTGGGGATCACTTGGAGTGTTAATGTAAAATACATTAGTCTTAACCAGCAGGAGTTCCAGACCTGTTGGTGCCAAGAAGGTAACAAATAGTCTCTCTCGGAGGAGGGGAAATGGGCGCTCAGCAGGCGCCTTCTTCCCTGTTGTGTTATTTATAGAGAGCCCTATTTGTTAACAGGTTCCTGCTTTATTGGAGAGGGCGAGTTTAATGATTTAAAGGGTTCCAGAGACAATTGTGCAATGATACAATGATTTATGCACGTCCACAAATTCCAGCTATAGAAGGCTTTAGGTTTTCAAACTACTATTGCCAAAGCAGCAACGGAGACAGGATATAATAGATATACTGCCATATGGCTGAGGCATAACTAGAAAATCCGAGACAAGTGACAGTACTTGACATGGTGAAATAAAGATAGGAAGCCTGGAAAACGCCTTGCTAAAAAAGAAAGTAGCAACCTACTGCCGCTTTGAATAATTTTTTTTTTTTTAATTTCTTTAAGGAGAATTACAAAATAAATCCCAAATTACCTGTGACTAATGTGAGTAATCTGGGAAACGAGTCTTCAACTAAACTGCTATAGCCACCTCTCACCCAACAAAGCATGTAAGAATACTGTTTGAATTACAAAATGCTTTCACATTATTTATAAATTATGTTTTTCATTTTATAACGATAGATTTATCATACAGGTTGGGACAAAAGCAGGTTTACAGTTGTGAGTACATAATACAATTTATTCTTGTATTAATATTTATGAGTTATTGTATCATTTTCTGTACAAACTGTAAACCTACTTTTGCCTCACCTTGTATTCGTGTCATTAAAAGACTTTTCCAAAATTCCATGTTTAAAATTTGATTTTAATATAAGTATTAAAATTTTAATTTGAGACAGATAAAAGTCATTTAAGCTGCTCTTAACTTTAACCCAAAGAAGAAACAAATTTTATAATTCATCTACTCTAATTGTTAAAATTTTTAACCAGTTTTTTTTTTTGCAGTATTTTTAAAATAAAAATACTTTAACACCTTTCCACCTCTAATTTTCATCATTACATTAATTATATCAATTTGGTTTTGGTTTTGCTTTTTCAAAAAAAAACAAAACCCTCTTCTCATTCAGATATGATGAGGCTGTAAATATGTACGAATGTGAAATGAAACTTGAGAGACATATTATCAGCTCTATAAACAATCCTTTTTTGCAAAATATTTTTTTTTTCGGACCATAAGACGCACTTTTTTCCCCCCAGAAGTGGGGGGGAAAAGTCCCTGCGTCTTATGGTCCAAATATAGCCTACACATACACTTTTAAAAAAAAGTTTTTTTACTTGCCCGGCTCTGTGTGGTCTCTGTGTGCTTGCCCGGCTCTAAAATGGTTCTAAATGCTGCTGTTTACTTTACAGGGTTGATTACATGTGTTTATGACTGTGATGTTGGGTTTTAATGCACATAAAATATTTTAGGACACTATTTGTTTCAGAATCTTTTTTTCTTCATTTCCCTTCTCTAAAAACTGGTGCGTCTTATGGTCCAGAGCGTCTTATGGTCCGAAAAATACGGTACTAATAAAGCATTTACCATGTGGGGGGGAGGACAGATTTAATAGAATGTTTTCTTTTTTAACGACAAAGCAATTCACTTGTTTCTACTTAAAAGTAGGTTTAACTCAAGTGATTTTATTTGAAAACACTGAAATCGCACAGATCCCAGGAACCAGGAAGAATCTTTGAAGCACGGACAGTTACCTTCTCTCTGGCCAAAGGTCCCACAGATGCCAGTTACTGCCAGTTCTGTGACATGGCTCATGCTCTGGGTGTCCTCTACAGAGCTTTCTCCCTTCTGGCTGAGAAGGTTCTTCCTGCTTAGCATTTGGACTTAGCATTTTCGGTGTTTGCAAGTGCAGATGTACAAAAGCTCTTCCTCCTCCTCTGAGGGAAAGTGGAAGAATTCACTGCCAAACCCTCGCGGTTTTCTTGATCTGAGGTGGAGTAGAGTGGCTGTCTGGACACAGCTTTTCTCCTGGGGGACACACCTTCCAGTCCTCTGCTGTCAAATGCATGCATTGTCCTCCTTTTGGTTCTTTGGGGAGGGCAGGCAGTGGAAGGAAGTGGAAGTGACATCCATACAAGTCCTTCATTTTCCAAATCTCTCTGTAGCCGTGTGCTACGTCTGACTTTCGTTTCCCGATTTGTTCTCTGAAAGGTTTGCTCTAGGGAGTCAGCTAAGTCTTTATACAGTTCAGAATTTTCCAAACTCGTTTCGACAGAGCTGCCCCCGTGGTGGGAAGGTCTGTGACTTCCATCAGTTTCCAAGTGTGAACTCTGCCCATCAGGGTGACTCACAGAGCGTCGCCTTCTACCTTTCCTCTCACAGCTCCCTCCACCGCTTCGTGCTGGCGACTTTTTCCCCACATCCTGCCTTTTACTCTTCTTTCCTTTCCTACTGTCAACCAAGACATCCGCTGAACGATCACGCTCTTTTGGTGAGCCAGACAGCAAGTGCTTGGTCTGCAGTTCTCCTTCAGTAGCTCCTAAGCAGTCATCCTGCTGTTCACACTTTGTATCACCTGGAACTTTCACGTGAGAGTGGTTTTCCACGCTTGGATCGGCAGCAGACAATTCTTGGGGCGGCGTGAGGAGAGCTGACGGTGGACCGTCTGATGAAACAATGGGTTTCTCAGTCACAGAAGCACCAGAAGCGGGACTGTTCTCATTGTCCACCCCAGTTTTTAGGTCACTTTCGCTTTCCAACTTAGTTTCTGCTTTTGGAATAATTTCACTTGTACAGATTTCTCCAGCATTTAGACTTGAATCGTGATCAACAGTGGAATTAGTAAGCGACAAGGAACTTTTCATGTGAGTGCTGCGGGATTCAGACACACCGTGCTTATTCACCTCTGGATTCAGGTCTGAGTGCCGAGGGGGACAGTGCTTTCTTCCCGGAGGCTTCCTTTCTTCACGTTCACCATGGGAGTTGAAATCACCTATGGGCAGGTAAATAAGTTTGAATCTAGTTAAAAAGTAATCATAAAAATAAACTTTAACAGCCGAAACCGGTTTGGCTCAGTGGTAGAGCGTCGGTCTGCGGACTGAGAGGTCCCAGGTTCGATTCCAGTCAGGGGCATGTACATTGGTTGCGGGCATGTCCCCAGTAGGGGGTGTGCAGGAGGCAGCTGGTGGATGTTTCTCTCTCATCGATGTTTCTAGCTCTCTATCTCTCTCCCTTCCTCTCTGTAAAAAATCAATAAAATATATTTAATAAAAAAAGAACTTTAACAATCAAATGGGTGCCATATTGTAGTCTGTTTTAAACTTCCAAAAAAAGAAGATGTATAAATTATCACATTGTACCTGTCTGTCCTATCTATTATCATCCTTTTTCTTTTAGTTCTTCCCCAACCCACAGGTTAAGAAAACATGTAGTTAATGCCTGAATTAATAAAGCACAAAACCTCAGACCAGGAAAATAAGAACTGTGTCTTAAATTGCTTCCATTCGAATGTACTTGCCACACTACAAGGTCAATTAGCTACACTTTCCATTTCCCTAAAACTGAATTACTGAAAATGGGCAATGGTCTGCTTCTGAAACTTTCCTATCAATGTTTCTCCTGAATAGTTTGCATGTAAAGATTAAATTTTTTTTTAATTTATTTATTTATTTTTTAACAATCTACCTTTTTGCAGAAGAAACAGGACCAATTTGAGGAAAGAAAACTTGGAATTCTGGGGGACTTACTGGCTTCAGTAAAAGGGTACTCCCTGAAGACACTCAGGTCTTTGCCCTGTGCTAAAAAATTAACATAAACTGAACTGTACTCTCAAATGGAGCCATTTTTATTTCAATATTCTAAGAATCTCTTCTGCCTCAAATCGCCAACTAAAATTCCTCCTCCAGGAAACTCGTGCCCTCTGGAGCCTGTCCCGTGTTTTCAGCACACTGTGTGACATCAAAGGGGGGAAAATCAAGGGTGAAAACACCTTGTTATGGTCCTCAAGTTACGTAACACCGTGTAAATGAGTTCACGCCTTATTTGTTCTAAATCTCAATACTATTAAATACCAACTCTCTTGTTATCTCATATAAAGTTTTAATTAATCAGTCAACTGAGTATAAAAATGTTCTAAACAAAATCAAACTGGCAGACATAAATAACAGAAGCTGAACAAAAAAAAAATCTACAAAACAATTTTGTTTGAAAGGCATATATATGCACTAGAAGCCCGGTGCACAAAATTCGTGCACTTGGGGGAGGAGGGTCTCTCAGCCTGGCCTGCGCCCTCTTGCAGACCAGGAGCCCTCGAACAATGTCCAACTGATGGCTTAGGCCCGCTCCCTAAGCGGGGAGCAGGCCCAAATTGGCAGTCAAACATCCTTAGCGCTGCCATGAGGCATGAGAGGCTCCTACCACCACCACTGTGCTCACCAGGCATCAGCCCAGCTTCTGGCTGAGTGACACTTCCCCTTTTAGGAGCACACTGACCACCACAGGGCAGCTCCTGCACTGAGCCTCTGCCCCCTGGTGGTTAGTGTAAGTCACAGAGAATGGTCTTTCTGCTGTTCAATTTGCATATTAGTCTTTTATTATATAGAATGTTTGGAGTATTTCAAATCATGTTCTGTAAAGCTAGATTAACAAAGGGCAGGGTTCACTCAGTGCCATCCAGTAATATGTCTCTTGGAATCTTTATACAACTTCAAAAATGGATACTCATGTATTGTTCATAAAATTAAATACTCAAGAAAAAAAGTAGGCAAGAGGAATGGAGGCAGGCAGAGAGGAAGAGAGAGAATGCGAGAGAAAGGGAGAGAAACGAGAGAAAAAAAGGAAAGGAGGGTGGGAGGGAGGAAGGCGGGAGGGAGGGAACTACTTTAAACCCTTGTAACAGTTGGTTATATATAGATTTTTAAAAATTGCTTCAGGTATTAAAAAAACACAAATTCTCTAACAAGATGCAAGACAGAAAAATAATACTAACATTATTTAAACATCTTGAAAGAAAAACAACAGCTTAGGAACTGGGAGAAGACTTCATTTCTAGTCTCAAGGGGACCGCAATTTGCAGGGAACAGAGGCAGGCAGACCACTATAAACCAGGCGGGAAGGTGTAATGGGAACAGTTTTCCTGGAAAGGCAGCAGGCTTAGCTAAATCATAAGGAGAGCAGCATTTGGCCACCCCTGTCCCAAGACAAACCACCTGAGAGGCTGAGGCAGGAGAGAGCTGCCCGCTGGAGGAGCCTGTGTGTGACTGGATGGGTCCTGCGTTTAAACTTTTGTGCTTTCCCCAAAATAAAAAGGAGGCAGAAGCCTAGAGTTTAAAGTGGCATGTACCATATTCATCCTTGAATCTATTATAAATCCTATATGGTATGTTGCAGAAGGAATGCAGGCTAAAAATCCTGGATAACTAACAAAGGTAGGTATTTAAAAAATGATCCTATACAAAATTAACACAAATGAACACATACTCTTATTATTTGTAGCAAGTTTTGTTAATTTAAAACCCCGGCATTACAAAGCAGATGCAACCTCAAATTTGATCTAGCTAGAATATTTAGTAACTCCGTCTTTGCTTTTAAACAAAGCTTTCAAGGTAATCAAGCTCAATTTACAAATGGCTTTATAGAAGATGCTTAATAGGACCAACTCTACTGAAGTGCAGGGCAAGTATATTTTTTAACTATTGTCCTTAATTCATATTACATGTATTTAGTGTTGAGCCATCACCTCATTCACTTTCAGTGAAGGACTATACCACCAAACAGAATTCATTTAACTGTAATGAAATGCTTTAAAAAGGAAAAGAGCCAAAACCGGTTTGGCTCAGTGGATAGAACATCGGCCTGCAGACTCAAAAGTCCCAGGTTCGATTCTGGTCAGGGGCATGTACCTTGGTTGTGGGCACATCCTCTATGGGGGCTATGCAGGAGGCAGCTGATCGTTGTTTATCTCTCATCGATATTTCTACCTCTCTATTCCTCTCCCTTCCTCTCTGTAAAAAATCAATAAAATAGATTTTTTTAAAAAGGAAAAAGAAACAGGATGAAAAAAGTATTTCTCCTAAAATGTATGTTTCTTTGGGGGGAGGATCCAGAGCTTCCATCAAAGTCTGAAAGGGTCTTGGTGACATAAAAGTTACACATTGCTGCTTCCTTTAACATGCTTGTGGTAAGATGAAAAGTTGGGTTTTTTTATTTACAGTTGACATGGTGAATGAGAAAAAGGGAAAAAATAAAGAGAAATAGCAACAAAGAAGGTGAAGAGAAGAGACCTGAAAACTTCCTGCGGACGCATGGAACTGAAGACGACATCTCATAGACTTCAGGCAGCTCAGGAATAGGACTTAGAAGCGGCTTCTTAGACGCCATTTCTCTTTCCCCATACAGAGTCTTCTCAACGCCTTTCTTTCTTCTTGCTTTCTTTTTTCGGCAACTTTTTAAAGCCTGAGAAAATGTTTTAAAACACAGTAACTGAGAAAGCTACAGCACGATATACAATTTTGACCCTTTAATTTCCATCGAAACACTTAAAGCCATTCATCTCATTTAAATTAAAGAAATCTGATTTGGAGTAGGGAGTGAGGTACTTTAATAAAGTCAAATAAAATATAAAGCAGAACTCAATGAACAAACTAGCAAAAACGTTTTGAACTATCATAAAGCATTGTCAAAATAAACTCAGGGTAAGTAAAAAATAGATTAGAGAGACTGGACAGACTAAAGACACGAGGTATTTGTAACCACACTGTAGTTAGGATGACTCAGCATTAATTTCACAAGTAGATGAGAGGCAAAGGTTGGGAATAATTGATTAAAAAAAACACACACAAAAAACATACGGATTCTATAAAAATAAAAATAAAAACTGCTTAATATCTGCAATGCAGTATTAAATTTAATTCTGACCGCCATTTCAGTAACTGGGAACCAATGTCCTATGTTAAAGTTTCATATGGAAAAGACTTGAAGAAAAGTCAAACACTGTATTGAAATAATATATTATGAGTAAAAAAAAACATACTCAGTGTGATAATATATGAGAGAACCAGATAAGGAACATGTTTTTAACAATGCTTCTTAGAAAATGGAATTCACGCAAACATTTATGGAGATACTGCTATGTGCAGGTAATACCTTCTTACGGATGAGACAAAACACACTGCATGTGGTTATCCTATCTAATAAAAGAGTAATATGCAAATTGAACCTCACTCCAAGACACAAAATGGCTGCCACAAGATGGCCTGCAGGGGAGGGCAATTATGGGAAGTTAAGGGTGACAAGGCCAGCAAAGAATGGCAATTGGAGATGACCAGGACAGCAAAGGAAAGAAGTTGAGGGAGACCAGGCCAACAAGGGAGGGCAGTTGGTGGGAGGCCAGACATGCAAGGAGGAAAGTTAGGGGTGTCCAGCCAGCAGGGGAGGGCAGTTGGGAGGAACTAGGCTTGTAGGAGAGGGCAGTTGGAAGGAACCAGGCCTGCAGGGTAAGGTAGTTGCAGGGGGAGGGGCGGAGACCAGGTCTGCAGGGGAGGGCAGTTGGGGAAGGACCAGGTCCCCAGGGAGGAAAGCCAGGGGAAATTGGGCCAGCTGGGGAGCAGTTAGGCATAGACTGGAAGGAGAGTGGTTAGGAGCAATCAGGCAGAAGCAGGCGAGCAGTTGGGAGCCAGTAGTCCTGGATTGTGAAAGGGATTGGGCCTAAATGGGCGGGTCAGACATCCCTCAAGGGGTCCCAGATTGAAGAGGGTGCAGTCTGGGCTAAAGGATACCCCCCTCCCCATGCATGAATTTCATGCACCGAGCCTCTAGGTGCTAATATGCAAAGTGTCCCCTTGGGAGTTCGACCAGGAGACTGGAGTTTGCTCACTCACTATGACATGCGCTGACCACCAGGGGTGGTGTGGAAGACAGGCAGGCCCTGGCTGGCAGCCAGAAGGCCACAATCATCCCTGATCACCCACCCAGGCCTAGGGACCCTACCTATGCATGAATTTCATGCACTGGGCCTGTGTGTATGAGTGAGTGTGTGTGTGTGTGTGTGTGTGATTTCAGAGAGGAAGGGAGAGGAAGAGAGAGAGAGAATGAGAATCATTGATTGGCTGCCTCCTACAAGCCCCACGCTGGGGATAGAGCCTGCAACCTGTGTATATACCCAGACCAGGAATCAAACTGTGACCTTCTGGTTCACAGGTTAATGCTCAACCAATGAGCCATGCCTGTTGGGCTGGATGTGACTTTTAGGGAGCTCAGGGTCTAATGACAAGTAGTCATAAAACGTACAATCATGACACACTCTGCACAGACCAAGAAGATGGGTACATGGCCTATGGGAGGTGTTTAAGGCAGGCTCCCCAGAAAAGGTAATGTCTAAGTTAAGTCTTAAATGAGAATTGTTTTGGCCAATTATGGGAGCGGTGCAGTAGGGCTTTCCAAAAAGAAGAAAAGGGCACCTGGCTGGCGTGCTCAATGGTTGGGCACTGACCGAGGGTCACGGTTCGATTCCCAGTTGGGGCACATGCCTGGGTTGATCGCTAATGTGGGGTGTGTGGGAGGCTGTTTCTGTTTCTGCCTCTCTCTTCCTCTCCCTTCCTCTCTCTGAAATCAAGAAAAATATATTTTTAAAGATTAAAAAAGAAACAAAGAGAAGAAAAAGACATTCACAAGAGCACCATGTGAGGCAGCACACATGAGGAGCTGCAAGCAGCACTGTATTATGGGTGGGCCCATGTAGAGATGGCAGATGAAGCTAACAAGGTCCCACTGCACGGTGATTCAGGGAGTAAACAACATCTGAAGTTACATTTAAGAAAGATCATATAAATGAATGTTGGGAAATAGTGAATGATTTTCAAGAGTACGTAAGTGGCCCAGAACTGTATGTTCCTTGAGATATCTACTGATAGCCTGTAAAACAAAACATTCCATGGAAAAATACAATAATTATAGAACAGAAGATAAATGTTCCTTTTGGTGATATACAATATACATTTAACATTGAATTCTCTCAGAAATTCCTATTATAAATAACATCTCCACACATTAGGAAAATGCTGGGTTAAATGTTTTCACGACACTTTTTATTTTCAGGGAATTTCTGTTCACTTGGGACAGTTGAGGAAATGATAGCTTAATCAATGGATGTGGGCTCTATAGATGAGCTGCAAGAACAAGTATTTGGCCTCTGATGCCAGAGCCTTCTGTTCAAACCCTAACTCTGTATTATGACCTTAGGCAAGTTACCTCACCTCTCCGTACCTCATTTTGAACTCACCTGCAAAATGGAAATCACAATAGCACTAGTATTAAATAAGTTTACTTAGGTGTGAGGTTGATATGGGGGAATTATTTTTAACATAAAAAATTATGCTCTTGCTCTAGCCAGTTTGGCTCAGTGGATAGAATATCAACCTGCGGACTGAAGGGTCCCAGATTCGATTCCGGTCAAGGGCACATACCTAGATTGCAGGCTGGATTCCTGGCCCTGGTCAGGGTGCATGCAGGAGGCAACCAATCGATGTGTCTCACTCATCACTGATGTTTCTATCTCTCTCCCTCATCCTTCCTTTCTGAAAGCAATAAGAATATATATATATATATAAAATTTTTTTTTAATCATGCTCTTATTATTACTGTGTGACATGATCCCTACATGTTCAGCTAATACACTATGGTCAATATTATAACTTCTAGAATAGTTTCTGATTCATATGGAGAGAAAATCCACTTTTAGCTGAATTTTGAAAACCTTTGTTTCATTCATAAAATTTGCCAAACATGGTGAAAGACGAGTATTCTGCTTTTTCATGGTCACGGCCAATAGACGTATACCAACTAAAAAGTAAAGATGAAAGCCCCTGTGGTCTGCCATGAAAATACATCTATATTATCCTCAAGGAGGTTTCATCTGCAAAGGCGGGAACTTTAACAGAATTTGAATTTAAGACAATACAAAAATGCCTTGCTCATACTGCAAAAAACAAAGAGCCACTTCTCACTGGAATCCTAGAGAAGTCTTATGACCGAGAAGTGGTTCATGACTGGGAGCAAAGGACAACCGGAAGTATTATCCCTAAAGTGACTCCATTTCCTCCAGAATCACCAATATTTCTTCCCATACAGTGAAGGAGGTCACACACCAGAAGTAAGTGCCTATCTTTTATTTGCACCATTAAGACTTGGCAACAAATCAAACTGTACAGGAAAGCTTATGATAAAAGCATACATTTCCCTACCCTTGTTGTTTGCTTACTAGTTCCATTTTTAGTTCTGTAGGTAGCTCCGTCCCTTAACTAAGGGGCTCATATTGCTATATTTTTATAAATGAAAATGTTGAACACACAAAAAAAGTAGAATAGTATACTGAACCCCATGTACCCATCAACTATTGTAATTACTAAGGTATATAAATCAAAATTCATTTATAAACACTCCCCAGCCCCACCCGATTATTTTAAAGGAAATCATTTTATCTGAAAATCCTATATCTCTCTAAGAGGTAAGGGCTCCCTTTTCCCACAATAAAAATGAAACATTTTATTACTTGACATTGTATTCTATTGATTTTTTTGCTTTTTACTATGAAGTTTAATTTTTTCCAGCTTTCTTGAGATATGACATATAACATCATGTAAGTTTAAGTCATACAATGTAATCACTTGTTTTATTTATATATATACACACACATCTTTATATTTATTTATATCTTCATTTATATATCTATATAGATATATTTATACACACACACACACACACACACACACTAGTATATCTCTTTTTTAAAATAACAACACACCCAAAACCTTGGACCAATTTCCAGTGAATTATGCTGAGTGAAAAAAGCCAGTCCCAAAAGGTTACATAATGTGTGATTTCATTTAAATAATCTTCTTAAAATGACAAATAAAAAATATGGATAACAGATTAGTGGTTGCCAAGGGTTGTTGGGCGAGGGGGTAGGAATGGGAAGTGAATATAGCTACAAAAGGACAAGAAGAGAGATTTGCAGCAACAAAATCCCTTTATCTTGACTCTGTTTTGATAATGTACCACTGTGATATGTACAGCAGTTCTGCAAGATGTCCCAGTACCACTGGGAAAAACTAGGTAGAGCATACTTGGGATCTTTCTAATTCTTGCAACAGCCTGAATTTCTAAAATTATCTCAAAATGTAACATTTAACCATACAAAAACCATGACAGCAACTTTCCCTCATATTTTCTGTCAGAGTTCAAAGTACTCCAATTGGCCCATAAACATCTTTTTAGAATTATTCAAAGCGGGACACCAATAAGGTCTCCGCATATTCCATGTGGTTGCTATCTCTTTAAATCTTTGGTTCCTTTAATTTTTTCCTCTTGCCATTAATTTGGTGAGTAAACTGAGGCATCTATCCCCAGCATAAGCCTTTTTTTTTTTTTTTTTAAGTGCATTTCACAGATGACTATATACTTCCTTACTGCACCAGGAGACCACTTTCACTCCTGCTGTGGCATGATGAACCACCAGGGTTCCGGTGTTCAGTCTCATCCATCCACCCTGCTTCCCTATCACCTTCCACCTAACACTCAACAGCTTTCATGAGTATGTCTTTTTTTACTTACTCGTAAAAATGCCTCATCAATTATTTACGTGAAATAGAGCTTTATTTTCTAATTTTTAGAAACATTAGTTGATGTCTGAGACAGCTAAAGTGGCCTTCAAGATTTGTTATATTTTTAATTATTATGAACTTAACTATTTTTTTCATTATTTGATGTTTATGTTTCAATCTATTACAATCACTATTTCTGATGGGCAGACTGCCCCACTTTTGGTCAGTGGTCACCCCTTCTTGCTGGTGTGTGGCCTCTAACAAAGCGCCAGCAGTTTCAGCTTCCTTGCTTGCATACTGGGACAGAGCTGAGCTCATTTCCTGTATCTGCTGTTGTAAGTCTGAAAGCAGTTGTTTCACTCAGGAACGCTGGGAAAATGGTACTTAGAGACAGCAATCAAGGAACCAGAGATGCTCACTCCTAAGCATCATCAGTAGAGAAAGAAGACGGTGCCAACTGGGGTACTGGAAATATCGGGGGAGGACTATGTAAAGTATATGATTATTTAACCAAGCTATTACCTGAAATCAATATATTAAAAAAAAAAAAAAAAAAGAATTTTCTCATAACTTTAAAGGAAAAAAAATATCAGTTATACTGGTATTTCCCTATTTTATCAAGCAAGGTTTTGAAATGTTTTTGTCTCACAGTGAAAGTCTTGATACCTAGTGACAGTTAAAGAGGTGCTTATTTTCTTTGTTCTAGATTTAATTCCCCTGTCAATATGAATGCTTCATACTGTTTAAGCCTTCTTTGCAGTTATTTTTTGTATTTAAGATCTATCCCACAGGATTTGTCAAATTTCTAAATTTAAAAAAATTCTTCGTAAGATTAAGTCACCAACTTGACATATACAATGAATTTGTTTCATTTTGTTTTCAAATTTTAGGCAATGTTCTTTTTCCTCAACATAATTTTGTTTGCTAGAACACTTACATGCCAAAAGGTAAAACATTCAAGGAAGTCTAGCCTTATTTCTTCCTATTCCCCCCCCAGTCACCTCTCCCTATATGTCACCAGTTATTTTTGCCTTAATCTCCAACTTTTTTAATTAAAAGATTTAGTGTGTTCATGTATATACACATACTTATATATTTCTAAATATATTTTTATTGATTTCACAGAGGAAGGGAGAGGGATAGAAACATCAATCATGAAAGAGAACCATTGATTGGCTGCCTCTTACACAACGCCCACTGGGGATTGAGCCCGAAACCCAGTCACGTGTCCTTGGCCAGAATCGAACCTGGGACCCTTCAGTCCGTAGGCCGATGCTCTATCCACTGAGCCAAACCAGCTAGGGCTATATTATTTTTAATGCTCCCTCTTAGATAAAAAGGTAGTATATTAGTTTTCCATATTAAGTGCCATAACAAAATACCAGACAGGGTGGCTTAAACCAGCGTCACCAACGTTTCGGATCTCACGGACCACCAGTAGTTTGCCGACCACTGGTTGGTGACAGCTGGCTTAAACAATATTATTTCTCACAGTTCTGGAAGCTCAAAGTTCAAGATCAAGGTGCCGGTAGGGTTGGTTTCTTCTGAGGCCTCTTATTATTGAACAGACGGTTGCCCTCCTGCTGTCCCATCATATAATCTTCTACCTGCCTGCCTGCTGCCCCTGGTGTCTTTTATTTCTTAAAGGGACACCAGTCAGCATGGATTAGGGACCATACTATGGGGCTTCATTTTTACCTAATTATCCCTTTAAAGACTCTATTTCCAAATAGTCACATTCTGAGATAGTGGGGGTTAGGGCTTCTACCTAAGAATTCTGAGGGACCATAGTTCATTCACCCTTTAACAGGTAGCTTGCGATAAACATCATTTTATTTTATTTTATTTTATTTAAATATATTTTATTGAGCCAAAACTGGTTTGGCTCAGTCGATAGAGCGTCAGCCTGCAGACTGAAAGGTCCCAGGTTCGATTCCGGTCAAGGGCATGTACCTTGGTTGCGGGCACATCCCCAGTAGGGGGTGTGCAAGAAGCAGCTGATCGATGATTCTCTCATCGATGTTTCTAACTCTCTATCCTTCTCTCTTCCTCTCTGTGAAAAATCAATAAGATATATTTAAAAAATAAATAAATAAATTTTATTGATTCTCTACAGAAACATTGACTAACCACCCCCTGCACACCCCTCACTGGGGATGTGCCCACAACCAATGTACATGCCCTTGACTGGAATCTAGCCTGGGAGCCTTCAGTCTGCAGACCAATGCTCCATTCACTGAGCCAAAACGGTTTCGGCAATACACATAATTTTACAACTTATTTCACCAAACAGTAAATAACTCCTGGCATCATTCCATTGTAGTATTTGGAATTTTTCTTCACTACTGTCTATAGCTTACAGAATCCTCACTTTGTGAGCACACCACTGATTACTCACCAGTCTTATATTGACAGACATTTGGTCCGTTTTCAGTCTTTGGCATTACAGAGTACTGCAATAAAAAACTTTGTACAATGCCTATTTGTCACTGGATCTTCGAGATGAATTCCTAGAAATGGGATTACTGGGTCAAATTGAATATTTAATTTGGCTTGATACTGCCAAACTGCCCCAACAGAGATGCATTACCAGAAAAGGTATGAGCATCGCTGCTTACTAACCAACCGTGCCAACAGAGTGTGCTGTCAAACATTGGGATTTCCCCTAATCTTTGGTAAGAAATGTCATCTCAATGGAGTTCTGCTTATGGTGAAAAACTCCAAACGTATTTCTCACATTTAAGGACCATTTTCATTTCAATTTTGTGAACTTTAAAGAGAAAGAAAGAAATAGCACCTAAGGCACCTAGTCTGAGGGCCAGACTGGAAATACAACTAAACGGGAGAACATCCACCGGGAATTAACGTATTAGTCACAGCTGAGGAGACAATTTACAAGGAAGGGCAGAGGACACCTGGAGAGCTTAGGAACAGGGTGTGGGCTTGAGAGGGGTGGCGGGCAGAGAGGGTGAGTTGGAAGCCTTATCCCTTGGCAACAGGCATAATATCCACCTGTGAAAAGGAAAAGCCAAGGAATCTGGACCCAAGACCACAGCCATGAAAGCAGCCTGAGCTAGGAGCAGTGTGGTGCTGGGGGCAGGTGTGTGTGTGGGGGGGAGGGGTGGGGGGTAATCGACCGCGGGGTGGGGGATCAGCCGCCTTTTCTTTATTGTTTTGGTTTGTTTTTATTCTCTAAACCCAGAATGCAGGACTTGTCTATTGCAGTCACTCACCCGAGGCTTTGCAGGGAGGGAGGCACAGACTTGAGGTGCCTGAGGAGAGGTGAGAGGGCAGGAGTCTGCATTGGGACTTCTTAAACTTCCAACCCAAAGGGGCCATTTCTCCCCAGAAGAGCCAGGCCCTCCCAGTCGCCTCAGGGCGGGGACACAGCCTGCCACACCCAGCAGTTTGAGCTTTAGAGGAAACAGAGGCAGAGGCCAGGCTTACGGTGTGAATAGTTCCCAAGAGCCCTCAGTGACTGGATTGGAAGAGGCCGTCCGCCCTGCTATTCTGGGAACCAGAGGGATAAAAAGTCCAGGTTGCCAGCCGACCCCCCTGATCTCCCTACAAGGATCTCTGACCAGCCAAGGGCAAAGTAATACTTTGGGCCCCTTGCCGAGGAATAGCTCTGGGTCAGGGGAAAAACACCCACCTTACACCCTGGAAGCAAAGAGGACCAACCCACCTGAAGCCCTGTCAGAAACAGACCTGAGTGACTGAGACTGGCAGCTGGCAGCCAGGCAGAGGGCAGACGGCCCGCCTGCTTGCTGCAAAGGCCCGCAGAGATAAACCTGAGCAGAGGACTGGTGGATTGCTTAGAGCAGTGGTCTGCAAACCGAGGCTCGACAGCCACATGGGGCTCTTTGGCTCCTTGAGCGTGGCTTGGCATTGAACAGACTCGCCCAGGCCGAAAACCGACTTATGCGCATGGGCCACGAAGTTTCCATCGCACTGTACATGCAGGCCCACATGTGGTAGTTTGTGGTAGAGCCACACTCACGGGGCCAAAGAGCCGCATATGTGGCTCGCGAGCCACGGTTTGCCGACCACTGGCTTAGAGCTTCAAGCAGGATGCTAAAAGCCAAAGGACAGTGCCTGACAGTGGCCAGCACTTAAGCACCTAACAAGGAACCCAGAACTGGAAAACAGAAGAGTGGGGTCCTAAACCAGCTCCCATGGGGCATTACTAATCGGCTGAAGCAAATGACACTTCACTTTTTAATTACTGTTTTAAATTTTTTTATTTACCTTATTTTGCACCCTTTTCTTCACTTTTTTCCTCCCATTTTTCTTTGCCTTTCCATCTCAGTTTTTCTTTTATTTTTCCCCCTTTTCAAAAACGGATCTCTTTATCTGCCATATTAATCTGTTATTTTAGTCGCTGATGGTTTATTCATATATCTAACTTCTTCCCTGTTCTTACTCTACTTCCCATTCTCTTTTCTTTTTTTTCACTACTCATTTTTTTCTCTTTTCTTCTCCTAATATTTTTAAATTGTTTCACTTCCTAAATTTAGGAGTTATCTGCTCTTTCTTCTAATTCCTTTTTCAAAAAATTATTTTTTACTGTCTTCTCATTTTTCTCCCTCCTCTATTCTAAACCATGGTCCTTCACCTATTCATCCAATTCCTTAACCTTATTTTCTCTATTTATGTTCGGCATCTACAAATTCTGCCCATCCTCCCCTTTTCTGTTTTTTGTGTTTTTTTTTGTTTTTTGTTTTTGTGTGTGTGCTATTTGGTTTATTTGTTTGCTTTACTGTGTTTTCTCTCCATTCTTTTTTTTTTCTCCTCGCTATCATTCTTGCGGTCACTTTTATTGGGATTATAGGTGTCTTGTATACATTCGTGTTCTGTTTCTCCTGTCATGTCTTGTCCTGCTGTATTTTGTGCTGTTCAGTCAGCGCCTCCACAATGGCTGGCAACACACAAGCCACATAATCAGACACCCTGAGAGGAGACTCCATCACAAACGGAACAATAAAATTTAAGACCCAGCTACATCAGGAGAAACCAAATATCTCAAGTAGGGGGTGTTCCTAGAACACCCAGCCCAAAGACCTGAGAGATTGCACCGCTGGGTCCTACAAAGCATCTACTACATAAGACCAATTAAAAATATCTGGATTGCAGAACAGTTTGACCTAATACTGTGGTCGGCAAACTCATTAGTCAACAGAGCCAAATATCAACAGTACAACTGAAATTTCTTTTGAGAGTCAAATTTTTTAAACTTAAACTTCTTCTAACACCACTTCTTCAAAACAGACTCAACCAGGCTGTGGTATTTTGTGGAAGAGCCACACTCCACGGGCCAAAGAGCCGCAGTTTGCCGACCACGGGCCTAATACACAGAAATAATTACAAAGAAACAGCAAAAATGGGGAGACAAAGACTATCTCTTCGACATTTTTCTCTAGTTAACTTTTCACTCAATTTAGACGCTTTTTTAATATTAGTGATCTTACTCCTCTATGTTTGATATAAATTGAAGATCATGATTACCTCAAATTAATAAACACATCCATCCCCTCACATAGTTAGCAGTTACCACTTTTATATGTGTGTGTAAGATCTATTCTCTTTGAATACTTCCAGCACACAACATAGTGTAAATCTCCACTAATCTCTCCCATGAAAGATGAGGCTATTTCTCACTTAAATCTTCCTCTTCCTTGTTAGTTTGGTTCTTTTATTGGTTACCTTTGAAATTACATTTGTATTTCTTTACATCTTTTAAAAAAATCTTAAACTCCTCATTTGTAAGATGGTAATTATAACAGCCATAGTGCTTACTATGGCCAGACATTGTTCTGTTTTACATGTACTCATTTACTCTTCACCATCCTATATAATAAAGAGGTAATATGCAAATTGACCCCCATACCCTCACATCACAAGATGGCCGCCCCCATGTTGTCACAAGATGGCCTGCAGGGGAGGGCAGTTGGGGGTGAGCAGGCCTGCAGGGAAAGGCAGTTGGGGGTGATCAGGCTGGCAGGGGAAGGCAGTTGGGGGCGACCATACCAGCAGGGGAGCAATTATGTGTCTATCAGGCTGGCAGGGGAGCAGTTAGGGAGCTAACAGGCTGGCAGGCAGAGTGGATAGGAGCCAGCAGTCCTGGATTGTGAGAGGGATGTCCTAGATTGGAGAGGGTGCAAGCTGGGCTGAGGGACACCCCACACACACAATCACCTCCTCCATCCCACCACACCCCTAGTGCATGAATTTCATAAACCAGGCCTCTAGTAAGCTTATAAAATAAGTAAAACAACTCCACTTAAAAACCAATAGAAGAATCAAGAATCTTGCCCACAGTGCCAGTGCTAGGAAGCAGCAGGATTCAGAACCCAGGTTATCTGGCTCTAGAACATGCACTATTAACCACTACACTGATAGTGTTAATATCCTCATTACCATCCTTTCTACCTACGTCCACCTTCTGCTCTTATCTGTACTTACATCATCTTATACACAATCAAGTTGTTAAAACTTTGCCCTTAGATGAAAACAAACTGCATCTACATTATTACGACTGTATAATATAAACATTTCCCATTGTTCTGTCAAGGACAGAGATCATATTTCTTTCCTCTGGCGCCCCCTGTAGACGATTTCAAGCACTATCAATTATACTTTTCCTCACACATCCTTTATTGAAATCATATTTGCTCTAAAACTTTTGTATACAAACTTTTATTTGAAATGACATAAAACTACCTTTCTTTTTATCATATGGCACACCTTCCATTTTGTCAATCACAGGTCCTTTGTTTTTCCCTCCAGAGACCTACTTCCCAGAGCACCTTTTTCTCCTGCACAAATTTGGACTGGGTTCGCTTAAAGGCCAAATCAGAGATTTTTCTTTCATGGCTCTCCTGTAGTATTAGATCCACAGAGTCCTGAAGTCTCAAGCTTACTTCATTTTGCTAAGTAGCACCTCCAGAAACACCCAAAGAAAAATTTCCGAAGTCCTTGAAATGTCAAATGTATTTTTTTCTTTCACACGTAATTAAATTTGGCTGGGTTTAAAATATTGGGCTGAAATTAAGTTTATTTCACAGCTTTAAATGTCCTGTTGTATTATCTCGCAGAATTCAGAGTGCAGTGAAACTTGGTACCACTCTGATTATTGTTTCCTGGTAGGAAAAATCTACTTTTCTCCTTATTTTTATTGTTCAATTTCACAATGATTTGTCAAAGTTCTGACCTATTTTTTTTTTTTCATTCCTTTCTTCAGTTCAAAGAAATCCTCTTCTTTTATTTTGACAATTTCGTCCAGGCTGCTTTCTTGTTCTGAGATTCCCATGAAGTCTCCTAGACTGGTCTTCCATCTCATTACTCATTACTAGTCTGTCTCTCCTTTGCTCTATCTTCAGGGAGACTATCTTTCATTTTATTCTCTAGTCCAACTACTAAATCTTACATTTTTGCTAATATTTTTTCTTTGCTCCCTTTTGATAGCATCCCCCTTCACAGTTTTATACTTTCTTAAATTTGAGTATATACTTTCTTAAATGTGAGGATATTAGAACAATTGCTTTTAAAATAATATTTCCTTCCATTCTCTGAATAACATTTCTTTCTGGGGTCAGTTTTCAGTTTTTTAATATTCGTCTTTCATGTTCTTGGTTCTATTTAGTTGTCTGATTCTTGCATAGGAAAAGACTGGAAATTGGTATGGGTTTCCTCTGCTTTCCAGCTCAGAATCTTTTCTGCATGGGAATTCCACTAGGAACTCTGCGTGGGACAGGGAGAATGAGGAGTGTCAACTGCAGGCTTTTCCAAATGCCAGAATGAAGGCTTTAACCTAGATGACAACATCTGTTCTGAGCTTCAGAGTGGGAGATGGGGGTGGGGTGCCAACTGGTGCAAATTGTTTCACATAAAGCACTTCAATTAATCTGTTTTTCACTACCACTCCTCTCTCTCACCATCCACTGTACCTGCCAATACTGGGCCCAGTCTCCTGGGATTCCCAGCGCCTCTCTAGCTCCTTGCTAGCACATTCTGGGCTGTAAATCTTTCCACCTTTTATCTGTCAACATGCTCCCATCTGCTTTGTCCTCCAGAAATTCATTGAAGGCTGTCATCTGTTGCTTAATATCCCTCTTCATTTCCTTCCTCTTTTCAGTGCTATTTTAAACCTATCCCTCCTATTACATCAATTATTTGATGCAGTGGAATCCTTGGAACAAAACTTAATGCTCAACCCTTGAATTTTCTGGCTACTGATTTTATTAAAGTAGGTATACATTCTTTGAAACAGTGTTTTTTAAAGAGTATGAGGAATACTAATATCTAATGTAATAAGATGAATGCTATTTTTAAACTTATTTTTAGACTTATGTGTACTGCCCTAGCCAGTTTGGCTCAGTGGATAGAGCGTAGGCTGCAGAACACAAGGGTCTTGGTTCACTTCTGGTCAAGGGCATGAACCTCCGTTACAAGCTCCTCCACGTCTTGGGCCCTAGGCAAACCCACGCAGGAGGCAACCAATCAATGTGTTTCTCTCACATCAATATTTTTCTCTGTCTTTCCCTCTCTATTCCACTCTCTCTAAAAATCAATGGAAAAATATCCTCAGGTGAGGATTAAAAAACAGAACAAAAAAAGTGCGTGTATTTTTTTCAGCAAAGGGGTCTCTCAAAGGAGTCCATGAACTAAAAAAGTGACTGAACCAGCCATGTTTAAACCAAGAAAGGAGGCAGTTTTTGTTTTGTGAATCATAAAAGTTTACTGAATGTTTTAGGTAGCTATGTGTTGAGATAACATTGAAGAGTTTATTAGTTTTGAAATGTTACATTTTTTTAGGTGTTTGTAGAATGGTTTAAGAAGAGATGTCTAGTAGGCAGTGGAACTTAATGTTTATAGAACAGAAAGATTTGGAAGTTATCCACCAACCATGCTGCATATGAAATCACCCAGAAAATACAAAATTTGGAAGGGCAAAGAGTAGAACTCTGGGTAACAGAAACATCTAAGGATAGGTGGAAGAAAATAAACCTTTAACATAGACTGTAAGAATGTCCTCAATGATGCTGAATGTTGCTGAGATGGTGAAAGCAAGACCTCAACGAATGCACTGGAAAAATAAAATGAAGTGGCGAAATGTAGAGAATAAGACCAAACATCAGATAATATGTGGAACTGGACTTACAGAAGCATCTGTTTGTCTATCCAGGAACGATGTTAGATGGGAGAGGGGATTCCGGTTAGATTAGTTCAGAGTGGACATGGACTGAAAGGGATGCAGATCTGAAGTTACTAACAAGAGTGGCTGAAAACAGTTCACATGGTTTAGAATAAATAAGGAAACATGGAAATTTAAGGCACATCTGAAAGGTTAAGAGTAAACAAAGGGGCCAGAAGATTAGTACCAACAGACGGATAACAGTAAGGGAGTCTGAACAAGAATGGATATAAAGCCGGGATTGGAGAGTGAGACATAGAAATGTATATTATTAAAAGTGAGAGGGGCTTGGGTATTAACAAGCGTGGGATATGGCAGAGGAAGATGTAGGTCAATGAAGGGGAGAGGGAAAGTAACTGGGTTAAGGTGCTAGAATCAGATGTACCAGTGGTCAGCAAACTGGGGCTCTAGAGCTACATGTGGCTCTTTGGCCCTTGGAGTTTTTAGCAAAGGCCAGCTTAGGCCAGTTTAAAAAATTTGGCTCTCAAAAAAAATTTCAATTGTTGTAATGTCGATATTTGGCTCTGTTGACTAATGAGTTTGCCAACCACTAGATTATACCATACATAAAAGAGGGTGAAGGCATCTGAGTCAGGCTAGGACTTGACACACTGACTCAGTGCTAGTTCCTAAACTCTTCCTTTATGAGGGGAAGCAATCCAGCCACTGGAAGAAACAAGGTCAAACCAGTGCAGAGGTGCACTCATCCCTGTCCAGAAAATTAAAGGATTCCCCAAATAGCATCAGGTTAGATTAGATTCAGAGATAAGAACTGATTTAACATTTGAGTGCAATGACTCACTGTGCTGGATTTACCCAACACAAGAAAGATGCAAAGAGGCCCTTGGGTAATAAAGAATCCTATATAGTAAAGAGCTAATTTGGAAATTGACCGTTATACCACATACAAGATGGCCACCCCCATGTGGCCACAAGATGGTCACCCTGATGTGGTCAAAAGATGGCCAACATAAGATGGCTACCACAAGATGGCCGGCAGGGGAGGGCAGTTAGCTCTGACCAGGCTGGCAGGGGAGGGCAGTTGGTGGCGACCAAGCCGGCAGGGGAAGGCAGTTGGGGTGACCAGGCCTGCAGGGGAGAGCAGTTGGGGGGATACCAGGCCTGCAGGGGAGGGCAGTTAATGGGGACAAGGCCAGCAGGGGAGGGCAGTTAGGGGTGACCAGACCAGCAGGGGAAGGCAGTTGAGGGTGGCTGGGTCAGCAGGGAGGGCAGTTAGGCATCTATCAGGCTGGCAGGCAGACACGGTTAAGGGCGGGCAGGCAGGCAGGCAGGCAGGTGAGCAGTTGAGAGCCAGCAGTCCCGAATTGTGAGAGGAATGTCCGACTACCAGTTTAGGCCCAATAGATGGGGCCTAAACTGGCAGTTGGACATCCCCTGAGGGGTCCCAGATTGGAGGGTGCAGGCTGGGCTGAGGGACACTCCCCACCAGTACACGAATTTCATGCATCAGGTCTCTTGTTGAGTAAATAATCCCTTATGGCCCTTACTATTCTATGATAAGAGGATTTTAATCTCTCGGTCTAATGTTAACTAAAAAAACAAAAATTTTGTTTCCATATTTTCCCAACCACAGAACAAAGAAATGCACCACTTCTACTCCATAATAAATCTTGGACACACACTCACCTGATTCTTTTTAGGGTGTACTCTGTCTGTGCACTTGCTTTCTTGGGATTTCCTCCTCTTGATTTTCTTTTCTTGGCAGGGCTGAGCTTCTGTATTAAGTAAGTTGCAAACACTGTCTTCTGCAAAACTGATCAATTGCTATAAAGAAAATTTAAAGTAGTAATACCATACAATGCAGTACGTTACATTTTAATACATGTTCTCTTACATTTATTTTCTTTCCCATGCTCTTCTGCTTTCCTCTAAATTCACAAATTCCATCAGATATATTTTAACCAACTTAACCTCACCTGAGGGAAGCAGTAACTACTAATTTCTGATCTACCAAACATGGACCCAGAGGCATATGCACTTTGCCCAATTATCATACAAAAAAAAAAAAAATTTAAATATTAGTTAATTTAGTCATTCACCAAAACATTTATTGAGCATCTACAAGTTAGCATCTAACTGCTTGCAGTTCAGCTATATGAAAAAACAATCATGAATTATTAGATTATCTAAGTTTGAATTCTAGGTATATCATTTAATAATATCAGCCAGAAACCCTATAACATATAACATAGTACATATATTAATGCACTATGATGCTATAGACAAAAATCCAATTTTATATAATTTAATAAAATACAAAAAGATATGCACTCAATGAAAATTAGTCTCATACTGAAAATAATTGAAATGCTATGTTAAAAAAACACACACAAAACAAAGTATAGTTTTAAAAAAAGATCATATTTATGCCATTTTCTAGCTGTGCTTATTATATGCTACTCTTCTCCACTTTGTACCTCAATAAAATCCATAAAACCTCACAGATTTCAAAAAAGGTTTTCAAACATTTTATCTTCCACATTAACACCAACTCTGAAGGCTTCTTGTTTTATTGGATTTTTCTTCTAATAGAATTAATTAAAACCAAAGCAGGAAACATCATTACTGGGTGACATGCTAAGTAGGATACAGTATTAGCTCTTAATAACACCATTCAAGCAAAAATTTTACCCATAATCAATCATGAAAAAAGAAAAAATCTAATGCAAAATAAATAAATAAAACATTGTTCCAAATAGAAACACTTACGCTTCTTCTGTTAGAGGTCCGTGTTCTTCTACCACCTTTATAGGAAGGTATTTTATTGTGGTTATTTGCAGATGTATCTGTACCTGAAGAACAAAACACAAGCAAAATTAGGGTAGTTAGCAAAACAGTTTAAGATCCATCATTTCTAAGGTACTGCATACTCTTCTGTACATACTTTGCTTTTACTATCTTATCATATCTAAACGTAATTATCATTTGGAACTCAAAAATATTAAAACTTTAAGCTTACTGAATACTCAGAAACTTTTGACACTTTCCATGAGAATGTAAAATGTTATCATGTTCAGATAACAGATTAAATCATATTATAAACACTCACATTTTCACTCATTCCATTTATTTCAAGATACATTTTGTACAATGAAATTGTAATAAAGGTCATTATGATGATAATAAAAATATCTTATTTTACAAATTTTAGGAAAATTTTGATTACTTTTAATGATATAAATGAAAGGCAGTATGAAGAGCATATTCTTTTGAACCTGATAGATTAATGCTTCAAATTTTAACTACTTTGATACTGCATGTCTTAGATTCTATGCTAATGAGCTCGGTTCGTGTCCCATAGCAAAAGAAAAGCCATTAAAAGATTTCAACCAGGGGGAAGGTATGAATAATGATTCCCATGACATGCTTGCCAGCCTAGTTCCGTTCTGTCAGGAAAGTGCAACAATATTTGTTGCCTTGTCACCTTGTTACAATCATAAAAAATCAGAGAATTTGGGAAGTACATGTGTCCGACATGCCATGTTACTGCTGATGAAAAATTGTGGATATTTCAGAATGACCCTTACAATCCATGTCATTTCCACTTTGCTAACTGGGAAAAGAAGCTCCCATCTAAGGAAGTTAAAGGTGGATGATTATGAAGTGGGACTTGAAATCGAAATGGATGGGTAGGAGGCTTCTTATAAGCTTTTCTACACTATTTATTTTTTATGCCATGTATGCATTGTTCTAATAAAAATAAAATTTTAAAAAGACAATAAGGAAATTAAGTTCCATATACACAGACATTGCAAATAACAATTATGAATATAAGATAAACAAATGTTATTACCTGAGAGATTCTCAGAGATTGAAGACTTACTAAGAGGGCTCGAAACAGCAAATGATACCTGAAGAGGTTCTATGTTTTCCTAAACAAGGAAAAAAGGTAGAAATTAGACATCCTTAAATTCAGTGGATATGTAAGCAATGGGCCCCCCCTGCCCAAAATGAATTTATTTTGGTAGGTGAAATTATAATCTGAATAAAGTTGGGAGATCAAAAAAAGGTTGAAAAAAAAGTCAAGGCAAAATGAAAGATATTGTATATAAAAATATATTTTATAACATTTACCAATTATCTTGAACAAAACCAATCCACCAAAAAACAAAACAAAACAAAAACCCTTTAAGTGGAAGTGATCATAATGATCCATTCATAAGTTACTTTTTGGCTTATTTAAAATACTATGCCCTAATTCCTTTAAAAGTAAATAAGATAAACACAACCTAACATTACAATATTATTGAGGGGAACTTCAGGTAGAATGGCAATATACTTCTCAAATCTTTTCTTTTCAACGTAATTGCCATTTTAATGGTAAATTTGATTTTTCAGATAAAATTTGTCAGGATGAAAAACATTTATTTTCACTATTTTGCTTAGAGGTCTTATCAGAAATGAACCCTGGATATAGTCAAATGGTTTTTCTACTGAGATGAACATAAGACTTTTCAGTCTTACTGTGTTAAAATGGTGAGTGACCATTGTTTTTAAAATAATAAACCATCTTCGCATCATGGGTTACATCTCATTTAATCACAATGTGTTCTTTTTATATACTCTTACTTTTCTTATGTCTGATTATGGTATCCTATAATGCTGACAATAATGAATTGGGAAGTATTCCCAAGGAATGAGAACCGCTGCTGTAGAGCCTAAGACCATTGGAAAACACAGATATTTATATTACGATTCATTAATAGTAGCAAAATTACAGTTATGAAGTAGGTATATAGAAGAGTGCGTGTAGAATTAGTACTATATTTTCCATATATGTTTGACAGAATTCATTAGTAAAATCATCTGGTCATACAGTTTTCTTTGTGAGGTTTAACTATAACTTAAATGTCTTTAGTTGATATAGTGTTTTTCAAGAAATGTGTCTAGTTTATCTAAGTTGTTGAATTTACTGGCATAACGTTTCCGGGATAGCCATTATCCTTTTAATATGTTAGCACATATAGTTATAATACCTCTCACATTCGTAACTCTGGTAACTTGAGTAATCTCTCTTTTCCCTGAAGAGTCTGATTAGAATTTTACTAACACTATTATTTTAAAGCAGTACCTTTGTAAAAATATATATTTTATTTATTTTTTACGCAGAGGAAGAGAGAGGGGATAGAGAGTTAGAAACATCGATGAGAGAGAATCATCTATCAGCTACCTCTTGTACACCCCTACTGTGGATGTGCCCGCAACCAAGTTACACGTCCGTGACAGGAATCAAACCTGGGACCTTTCAGTCCGCAGGCTGACGCTCTTAGCAACTGAGCCAAACCAGTTTTGGCAAGCACTATCTTTTGATTTCAATCATTTTTCTCTATTGTTTGTATTTTCTATTCCACTGATTTCTACATTTATCTTTATTACTGTATTTTTCGGACCATAAGACGCACTTTTTTCCCCCCAGAAGTGGGGGGGAAAAGTCCCTGCGTCTTATGGTCCAAATATAGCCTACACATATACTTTAAAAAAAAAGTTTTTTTACTTGCCCGGCTCTGTGTGGTCTCTGTGTGCTTGCCCGGCTCTAAAATGGTTCTAAATGCTGCTGTTTACTTTACAGGGTTGATTACATGTGTTTATGACTGTGATGTTGGGTTTTAACGCACATAAAATATTTTAGGACACTATTTGTTTCAAAATCTTTTTTTCTTCATTTCCCTTCTCTAAAAACTGGTGCGTCTTATGGTCCGGAGCGTCTTATGGTCCGAAAAATACGGTACTTCCTTTCTTCTGCTCATTTCGCTTTAATTTTTCTTTTTCTAATTTCTTAAAAGAAGTTAAGATTAGTGAGACAGCTCTTATTTTGAAATAAAAGTTTAATTTTTAAAAATTTCCTCTAAGCACTTCTTTAGCACCATTCCATACATTTGTGCTGTCCTTTTAAAGTGGTTTATGATTTATAGTATGCATCTTTAACTTATACCACTTTGTGCACAGCCTAAGAACTCTTCCCAGTCTTTACACCATGTTATTTTTATTGTATATTTATTTACATAGGTTATAAAGCAAACAATAGACTGTTGTTACTCTTACTCTGAATGATTACCTTTTAGAGATTAAGAGGAGGAAACAGTCTGTTGCCTACATATTTAGCATTTTTAGCGCCCTTCACTGCTTTGCTAAATGCAGATTTCCATCTGGAACCATTTTCCTTTTGACTAAGTAACCTCTTTGAACATTTCTTACAATGCTAAACTGCTGTAGTAATAAATTATTACAGCTTTCACATGTCTGCAAAAGCCTTTAATTTTTTTTTTTTTAATCCTCACCCAAGGATGTTTCTCATTGATCTGAGAGAGGGAGGAGAGAAAGAGAAAGATCGATCGGTTGCCTCATGCCTAATGAGGGATCGAATACCCAAATTGGATATGTGTCTGACTGGGAATTGAACCCACAACCCTTTGGTGCACAGGATGATGCTCTAAGTATTGAGCTCCTGGCCAAGGATAATTCACCTTTGTATTATGAAAGGTAAGTCTCACTGGATATAGAATTCTAGGTGACAGAATTTTTTTTTTCCTGAGTACACACATTGCAATGTCTTCTCTTCTTCTTTATGTCATATGTCTGTTTTCCCATACTGTTTTTTAGGCCATTTATCCTTGATCTTAAACCATGATGTACTTTACTTCAGATTTCACATGCTGAAAATTGACTGAACTTCATAGGATCTATGGGTTTATTATTTTATCACATTGGGAAGTTTCCCAGCCATTATTTTTCAAATATATTTTTTTGTTCCTGCTGGTCTCTCCTCTACTTTGGGGTGTCTAATTTTACAAATATCATACCATCTGAAGTTTTCCCAGCTTGCAGATTGCCTGCTTCTTGTTCAGTCTTTTTTTGTTTGTTTGTTTCATTGTGAATAACTTCTTGCCATATCTTCAATTTCACTAATCTTTTATCATAATGGAGCATCTTGTCCTACATATCTATCGATTTTTAATTAAATGTCAAGACACTGAATTTAATGTCATTTGGTACTGCATAGCATTGTTACTTTGTTTTTTTTAAAATGTTTTAAATTCTTTATTGTTTCAAGTATTACATATAATATTATATATGTCACCTTTTCCCCTCATTGACCACTACCTGGCCACCCCCACCTAAAGCACATGCCCTCACCCCCCCTAGTGTATATGCCCCCAACTCCATCTTCTCAACTCATGAGACAGCCAGATTCCACTGAGGTAAACCCACCCTGTGATGGTGCCTAGAAATTCAGCCCGGGCAGGAGTTGGGCTTCTTATAAGCTCATCTCATTTGTTACTCCCCTTCAAAGATTACTATCCTGGGCTTCCTGATGTTAAATTTCTGAGAACCACTGCTCTGTGTATTGTCTCCAGTCTTTTAGTTGTTTTCCAGAGGAGTAAAATTAGGTCCCTCTAATCCCGTAGAGGTCGAAAGCAAAATATGTTAAAGTATAATAGCAGGAAAAAGAATGAATGATGGTCCCAATATAAAAATGGGTAAGGAAGCCCTGGCTGGTGTGGCTCAGTTGGTTGGAACATCACACCAGGTACTAGAAGACTGCAGGTTTGAACCCTGATCAGACATGAAAAGAAAGCAACGGATCGATGTATCTCTCACATTGATGTTTCTCTCTGTCTCTGTCCCTTCCTTCCTCTCTCTCTAAATCAATAAAATTAAATAAATGTTTTAAATAAAATTTTAAAAATATATAGGTAAGGAAGATTAATGGGCAGTTCTCAAGAGAAGAAATTCAAAGGGCCTATACACATGTGAAAAATGTTCAAATCTCACTAATAAACTAAAAAATTTCAAGTCAACTTTTTCGCCTATTAATCTATTTTAAATAAGTATAATTAATATTCAGGATTTACAAAGGTATGTATTTATCTTGCAGTGAATCCAAATTTGTACATACTTTCTGATGGAAATTTATCAATATTCATCAAAAAGTTCATATACATTCATGTTCTTTTAAAAAAATATTTTTATTGATTGCAGAGAGAAAGGGAGAAAGATAGAAACATCAATGAGAGAGAGAATCATCTATAGGCTGCCTCCTGCACTCCCTACACTGGGGACCAAGCCCTCAGCCTAGGCATGTGCCCTGACTGGGAATCAAACTGTGACCTCCTGGTTCATAGGTTGATGTTCAACCACTGAGCCATGCCAGCTGAGCAAACATTCATATTCTTTAGTTCAGTAATTACACCTGTAAATATTCACTTCAGGAGAACAGTTTATCTCTACAATGCACCAATTCTAAGTCTGCTGCTCTTTCACATTTTAACACCTCTGAAATCTGAGTATAATAGTCCCCCTTGTCCACAGAGGGATTTAAAGACCCCCAGTGGATGCCTGAAACCGCGGGGTAATACTGAACACTACATATACTACGCTAAAGTTTAATTTATAAATTAGGCATAGTGAGAGATTAACAATAATAACTAATAATAATATGACAGTTATAATAAAACACTGCAATACAAGTTATTTAAACGTGGTCTCTCTCAAGAGATCTTACTGTACTGTACTCACCCCTCTCTCTTCCTGTAATGATGTGAGATGATGCAATGCCTATGTGATGAGATGAAATGAGGTACTCAGAATGGCATGCAATTTAAAACTTATGAATTGTTGAATTCTGGAATTTTCCATTTAACATTTCAGACTGTAGTTGCCCATGGGTAATTGAAACCAGTTTGGGGATAGGGGTCCACTGCACATGATACAGATGATGGTGTGTCACAGTTTAACGTTCAGCATTTTTTCTTAATGACACATAAAATATCATATAATCCATAGCACTTAGGTTCTATTAAAAATACAATAAGTCACAGAAGTGCTGCCTTTAATAGGAGAAATCTGGTAATAATCTACCTAGAAAAATATATGAATTTGTACTATGACACATCATTTATTCCATTTCATGATTTCAAAGCATAATCACTGCTCATGCAAAATAGGTGAGGTCTGATGAAAATATAAACAACAACAACAACTTTGTTCCACATTTTTCACACTTACAAGATTCTCCCCCCTGTCATCAAAATTTGGTTGAGGCAACTTCGAGGGAGCTGGTGATTGCTCAAGTGGCAAGGAATTGACGGTATTTAAATCCTTTTTACGAACAGGTGTTTCTCCTTTACGCAATGGAGTATTTGCTGGCAAAGATTCATCAAATACTTCAGGGCTTAGGTCCTCTCCAAAAGTAACTCTCTTCCTCTTCCTCATATTTATAGAGGCGGGTACCTTGTAATTTTCTTGACCTTCTATAAGTAATAAATAGAAATGTATTAAAAAGGCAAGCTCATTTTCTTATCTAAAAGGTGTACCCCTATGAGTTATTCTTTGTATAACAATTTGTAAAGAAAAATTTCAAAATGAAAAAGATAAGTAGTATTTCTAATTAAATTACAGTAATAGATTTTAAAGTAAAATTTGAAGTTTACAAAATTGGAATATCAAGTTTCATCATCAAACAAAAATGGATCGATGAAATGGATGGATCAAGTCTTAGACCATCCAAAGAGGTTCCATTTCTCCCAACTTTCCTTCAGTTCCTTATAATTTTAGAAGCTTCAAGGTGCATTAGCAAGTCATTGAAAATACCATACCTTCTATCAGATTTTTTATAACAAGACAATAATATCCTTGGGCTTCAAAATACATGAATTTCTTACCTGCTTTTTGTTCCTTGCAATAGTTTACAAGAGTTGAGATTAAGTTCGGACGAGTCCCATTATCACAGAGGTTGTTACAATGCTCCTAAACAAAATGAACATCAGTGAATTTTACATAAACATGCACGGTCATTCAAAATAGCAACTGAATTTTCTGTTGCCAGGAGTAGTAACTATAGTATTGCAGACTATCTTTACTTTCAAATTTGTTCTAGCTAAACCATCATAATATTAGCCACAAAGAAAAAACAGGTTGCTTAGATATAACTTTAGTAAATAGTATTTTAGGCCAAAATCTAAGAATGGAAATCCGTAACTTGGGCTAAATTCAGTTTTAATCTGGCAAGCGAAGTTAAGCAAATGGTGAGTGATCAGATTTGACAGTGTACTACAGATGGTGTCAGACGAGGCAGATTATTAATGGCCTGCGGTATAAGAATTGCACTCAAACAGGAAAAGAAGAAATGAAGTGATATACTAGGTTATTCTGTCTTTTAAACATGGGAACCACACCTTCTGTAAGTGCATAAATCTCCCATCTGCATTAGTATCTTCTTGAGTTAGAAATAAAGAAAGAGGACAGTATTTGTTCCTCTGTGCTTTTCCAAAGGAAGATTATGGAGCAGGCAAGAGGGTGAGGATGGAACAGTATGAAAGCTGAAGAACAAGATGGGACAAGACTAACCACAGGGAGGGCCCTGGAGCAGAGCAGGAGAGCCAGAGCTGGGGGCTGGGTAATCGTCATCCAAATCGCCATCTGCTTGTCCAGTCTCACCCAAACCCGACCAGCTCTTGTTCTCTGCAACTAGTCTTTTCCCCAGCACACCCATTCCAACAGCAGCACCAGCTCTAGAATACAATCCTGCCCCAAACAAGCCTCCTTGACCAACTGCCTCCTAAGTCATTTCATTTTCCTACCAGGAAAATGCCCAGATCAATATTTGTGAATTAAGGGACCTCATAAAACAAAGTTCATGTGAACTTTTAGACTGACATAAACTTTTAATTAAAACCAAAAAGTTAGCAAAAAACTTCAACTGTAGAAACCTCCCAATTTTGGGCAGCTTGATGTTTGCTACAATATATAACACTGTTAGCCAATAAAAGTTATACAAACAATTAAGATAGTAAGTCTCTTTGAGGATGAAACAAACAAGATATGAATGAGCAGTGCTGTACAGAGACCTAAATCAGATCTTAACCAGGAAAATTTTAAATTATAATTGGATACCTATCCATGTAGATAGAAGGTAATCTAGTTCATTTTAGCTGTAAAAACAGTTTGTAGATATAACTGTATTTAAAATGCCTACAGGTTGGAAAAACATCACAAAACTGTACCTCTCATTTGCTAGGCACTGGTGCTAATTTTACATTATTACCCCACTTAATGTTCAGTTTACTCTTGTAAGATAGTTTCTAATATTACCCTTTTTAAAGATAAAACACTAGAGTACAAAAAGGCTAAGTAGCCGAAACTGGTTTGGCTCAATGGATAGAGCGTCGGCTTGGGGACTGAAGGGTCCCGGGCTCGATTCCGGTCAAGGGCATGTAACTTGGTTGCGGGCATATCCCCAGTAGGGAGTGTGCAGCTGATGGATGACTCTCTCTCATCGATGTTTCTGACTCTCTATCTCTCTCCCTTCCTCTCTGTACAAAATTAATAAAATATATTAAAAAAAAAAAAAAAAGGCTAAGTAATTTACCCAGCTCTTAAACCCGAGTCTGGATTTGACATGAGACATTTTGACTCCAGACCAATCCTCTCATCCTCTCACAGCATGGACAGTCCATCATGGAAGCCAACATCATGTTTATCTGGGTTCATTGAACCTCGAGCCTCAGTTTATGTAAAATGGGGCTAAAACCTTTCTTAGAGGACTAAGGCTACATGTACATAACACATGCCAGAAGTCTAGAAAATACTCAATAAATGCCAGCTAGGTCCCTTCAACCTACTGGGCTGAGAAAGGTGCATGCCTGTAAAAGAGGTATATCCAAGACCAAATAGTTTGGATGAAAATAATAAACTCATTAATAACATTAAGAACTGTGAAACACTCATAAAATACAATCTACCTATATAAATTCTATATGCTATATTCCGTATGAGTCCTTTTTAAAAAGAACAAAAACAAATAAACTTCACAGTGATACAAGTGATTAAAAGGAAGGGGGAAAGAGGGAAAGACCTTTCCTTTTCATCCAGTATGACATTTAGCATTTCAGAGGATTGCCTTGAACTAAATGACTTCTCATTCCATTTGCTTTAGGAAACGCCGCTCTGCACTTACCTGCAGGCTTTCTACACACAGCTTCACGGGGGGTTTCTTCAGCACAGAACGGAGGGCGGAGGTCTCGGAGGACGGGGTGCCCCTCTTGCACAGGGGAGTAACCAGTGGCCCCACGTCAGGAGCTGAGCCTGTTAACTTGTCAAGTGAAACAGCAGCTCCTGATCCTTTGTCCTCTACTCGGTCAGCAACCTTGATTCCTTCAAAGTAAACATGTAAGCATGAGAGGTGGAAGACGCCCAGATCCTTTTTGTTCTACACCAAAAATATGCATTTTGCATGCAGTGAAAAAATTTAACCCCAATAGGTCCTGCTTAGGGATTAATATTTAGCATTTGGAAACAGAAAAAGACAGAGAAGTGGCACTAGTCACAGCTTTTAATTCCAATCTGACTATTGAGGGTAAAGGTAATAGGAGTTTTGGCTCCCATGGAAATCTAAGCAGGTATCCACAAACCAGCTATTACCTGTTAGTGCCTCTACTCATGACACCTATATCCTGTACCATAAAACTAACCTGAGCTAAACCAGGAATAATAGACCATTTTACTGCTGGAGCCAGAAGGCATTTCAGCATGTAAGGAGGGAGAGGACGGAATGCTGAGGAGAAAGATTATAAAGTAAAAACAACTAACAAACCACATGTGCCCTCAAACAAAGCAAAGCTCCCCACTGCAAATTCTTTCTCATAAGAAAGCACTGCCGTGAGGAGATCTAAGATGGCAGCATAGGTTAACATCTAAAATGCTGCCGTGTACAACAATTTCAAAACTACAACTAAAAGACAAAATGTCTATCACCCAAACCACGGGAAAGATGGCTGAGTGGAAGTTCTACAACTAGATGAAAAGAGAAAAGAGCATTCAGGGCACAAGCGCTGAAAAACTGAAGTATGGGGGCACACGCGCAGCATGGGCAGGCGGCGGATCCCGGCTGGCGGCAGGTGTTGCTTTCTTCAACCTGAAGAGAGACAAGCTCCCAATCTCTCTGAAATCAAGTTTCTGGGGAGAAGCTGGACTGTCTGCCATTGGGTCAGAAAGTGAAGGTGCATTGCTTGCAGAGCTGCACACAAGAATAATTGTTTGCTGCGCTGAGGCACCAAGACATGGGGACGCAGTCAGAGAGGCAGAATGGCTCACTGGCAGCTGTGGCTGTTTACCATGCCCCAGCCTAGTGAGGCCCTGAGACTCCACCCCCCACAATCTACAAACACACTCAAGCTCCAAGCAGTGGCTTTTGCATATGAATGGCCTTCTCTATTGTAGTATAACCTAGCAAACTTGCAACCCTGTGCAAACAGCTCCAAAACTTCCAAGCTTCAAGCAGGGAGGAGAAGACTGTGGTTCTCCCTGTAGCTCCTGCAGGGTGGCCTCAGACAGTAGCTGAACTGCACCCCATTGGAGATCCAGAAGCCAGTGTACCTAGTGGTCAGTGTGAGACACCAGATTTCAACTCCTCATATCCGTATGTGACACATTCAGGAGACAGACTCAGTGAGCACCAAAGCCCCACTGAAACAAGGCCTGCACCCTAACCGTGTCTCCAGCACAGCAGTTCTTCCATTATAGACACAGCGGGTCCTCACAGCCAATTGGCCTGGAGGTCAATTCCTCCCAGTGTACCAACAACAATCAAGGCTTAATTACACCAAGACTTTGCATTCAGCCCACAAAGGGGTATACCAAGAGCAACCACCTCGGGTAATTGGGGAAGCTGAGCTACTGGCCCATATAGGTCACTGACCACACAAAGCCACTCCATCAACACAGGGAGGCAGCCAAAATGCGGAGACACAGAAACATGTCACGAATGGGAGAGATGGAGGAAAGTAAACTACTGGATGACACAGAGTTCAGAACCACATTTATAAGGTTATTCAAAAATCTTCTAAAAACCACTCGGAAACTTAAAGAGACCTCCAAGGAACTTAGTGAGACCTTCAAGAACCTTAATGAGAATGCCAAAAATGATGAACAAAACAAATCCAGAGACAGAAACATGGATCAGACCATCAAATCTCAGAGGGAAGGTAGGGAGGGTAGGTAAGGATAAGGAGGAGAGATCAACCAAAGGACTTGTATGCATGCATATAAGCCTAACCAATGGACACAGACAACAGGAAGGTGAGGGCATGAGTTGGGGGGTTAGGGGTAGTAATGGGGGAAATAAGAACACATATATAACATCTTAATCAATAAATAAATTTAAAAAAATAAAAAATAAAAAAAATGGGCAGAGGACCCGAATAGACATTTCTCCAAAGACATACAAATGGCCAAGCAAAATATGAAAAGATGCTCAAATTCACTAATTAACAGACATGCAAATTAAAACCATGCAGAGCTATCACCTCACACCTGGTCAAAATGGCTATAATAAAAAAAAATCAATAATAACAAATGCTGACATGGAGAAAAAAAAACACTAGTTCACTGCTGGTGGGAATGCAAATGGTGCAGCCACTATGAAAAATAGTACGGAATGTAATGTCCTCAAAAACTTAAAAATGGAACTTCTGTTTGACCCAGAGATTGCATTTCTTGGAATATAACCTAAAAATCCCAAAACACCAATCAGAAAAAAATATATGCACCCCTATGTTCACAGCAGCATTATTTATAATAGCTAAGATTTAGAAACAGCCCAAATGCCCATCAGTAGATAAATGAGTAAACCAGCTGTGGACATTTACACAATGGAATACAATGCAGATATAAAAAAGAAGGCTCTCTTACCCTTTGGGACAGCATGGATGGACATGGAGACTAATACATAAGTAAAATAAGTCCATCTAAGAATGAAATATCACATGTTCTCACTTATTTGTGGAATCCAATGAACTGACCAACAAAATAAGACTCGAGCCTTAACCATTTTGGCTCAGTGGATAGAGCGTCGGCCTGCGGACTGCAGGGTACCAGGTTCGATTCTGGTCAAGGGCATGTATCTTGGTTGCGGGCACATCTCCAGTAGGAGGTGTGCAAGAGGCAGCTGATTGATGTTTCTCTCTGATCGATGTTTCTGGCTCTCTCTCCCTCTCCCTTCCTCTCTTTAAAAAATCAGTAAAATATATTTTTTTAAAAATCAAAATAGAATCAAAGCTGTTTTAGTTTTCCCAAATTTCAGCATGTAGGTACACCAATTATATATGTCTACTGAACAAATACTGCAATGGGTGAAGTGGCACGCATACTAAGGAAAAATTAAATACTTACCAGCTGAAGCCTCTGTGAACTCAGGAAGTGGAACAGATTCTTCAACTAAACATCCAGACTGTGTTATACCCGATTCAAAAAGTTTCTTGGGGGGATAAAAAGTGCACACACAAAAAGTACTAAATCTTATTAATTACAGAATTATGATATATTCTTAAAGGTTTGAGTAAACATTGCAGATTACCTAGAAATATAATGTTAAACCAATCAATCAATCAATGAGGCAATTTTATCATTTAATTATCTGATCTCAAAAATATAGGAAGGAGAATCTAACTAAAAGCAGAATATTCATTCTGAATGTATTCCCTAGGCATTTTTGGTACCTTATCTGAAGTCTAGAAATTATGCTAACTACATTCATTAAAGAAAAAATTCTCCGAAAAACAGAAAATGTCATATAATTACTAGTCAAACAACAAAAGTATCAACAAAGTTTTGATAAGAAACAATTATTATCCGTTCTGTCAGATGATGATTTCATATTAGCTAGAATAAGGTAGAGGGAGTAGAGATTCTAAGCAACTCTGAATGAAACCTATTGGACCCTGAAGAAACTTTAACTGACTATCAAACACTTATACCAGTCTAAATGAAATCATTAGGACATGTACCATATCAATGTGACGGAGAAGGTACAGAAAAAGGTTTCAATTCTAATGGTTAGGTGTCTCTTCTCACTGAAGAAATGGGAACCTGCTGTTCAAACCAAAAGTAACAGTACGAAACAGGAAGTCATGAGAGAACTAGCTCCTTGTTTACATTTGAGTGAAGGTCAATAGTATTATTTAATTCAGGTTGATCTTTTGATAATCTTGACAGACTTAAGTTATCAGCAACAAAAATCCTTAGTTTCTTGAGACAAGTGAGCAGAGCAAAGGAGCAACTGCTAAATAGTATAATAATTATTAAACCAGTCAGAGCGTGTACTCTCCCTGCCAAAAGCATGCCCTGCGCCTTTCTCTTCAGCCTCTTCTTCCCCCACAAGCACTCATTCCTAAACTCTAAGGGACTCCAAGCAACTTGTAACCAGAGAGCAATGGGCAGCATCCAGGACTAGTTCCCTGGCCCTGTGACCAAGGACCCCTTTTCTCTGGCACCTTAGTAGCCAAAGCAGCCCGCATGGGCTCATTTCCCCACCTAGGCCCTCACCTGCTGTTGCTTCTGTCCTAGGCCCTTCCTTGTTTCTCTGTACCCAGCTTTAATAAAGATAGTACTGTGAAATCTTCCCTGCATGAGGTCAAGACCCACACACTACCCACAGGTCCTAGGCAGACCCGCTCAGGGTCAGGTCCCATTTCTGTTAACACCAATATCACCCCAATAAATTCAATTTAAAAATAAATAAAATCATTCCTTGCAAAACAAACACAGAGGCAGCAAGGCAGAAGTGCCAAGACCCACAGACCTGAGGAGTACAGTATAACCTTCGAGTTTACCAGTAATGTGTAAATAAAACACTCATGTCAGCCTCCTCTGGAAGACAAAAAGCTGCTCCAGGACAGGACTGTGACTCTCTATTGCAGCATCAGCATCTATTGCAACAATACCTCACACTGCTTAATCTTTTTATAAAAACTTTTTCAGAAGGCTTTTAATCAAAACTGTCTCTAACAACCAATAAGCCCACTAACAACAAAAGTTAGTAAGTAGGAAATACATACACTCATGTACTGGTAATCTGAAACCAAGCTACAATATAGCAGTACAAGGTACTCTAACTGAAAAAGGGATCTTTAAAACTACCTCACCAGGAAAGTAAAGCTTTATTTTCCTATTTTTCCAATAAGTGAGTTACCACCGAAACCGGTTTGACTCAGTGGATAAAGCGTTGGTCTGCAGACTAAAAGGTCCCAGGTTCAATTCCGGTAAAGGGAATGTACCTTGGTTGTGGGCACATCCCTAGTGGGGAGTGTGCAGGAGGCAGCTGGTCAATGATTCTCTCTCATCGATGTTTCTAGCTCTCTATCCTTTTCCCTTCCTCTCTGTAAAAAAAAAAAAAAAAAAAATCAATAAAAATATATTTTAAAAAATAATAATAAGTGAGTTACCTCAGAAAGATCTACAAGAGAAGTTTGAAAAGCGTATGTTCTCTCTGTACTTGGAGGAGTAGCAACATTAACCATCAGAGGACCAACCACATTAGTTAGATTTCCATCAGAGTTGCTCTGGGAAGATATTCTCCGACGTTTGGATAACTGTGCAAGAAACGGAGACTGCTGACATTCACCAAGACCTTCCTTTCTGGCTGTATACACAAAACAAAATAAAAACAAGATAGGCATGAGTATTTTCTTTTACAATTTTGCACATCATCATTTTAGTATGTTTTAATGCTTAAGTCTAAAGACTTTAGAAATGAATAGGAAAATCTATAAAATTTTTTCATTCAAAAATGAAAATATAATGGAAAGACAAGTGAACATGACTACTAAAAAATAATACAAATTTACTTAGGAAAATGTATTAAATAATAATTAAGTTTTCTCAGACTATAAAATGAAGAAAGATATGCTAAAATACATTTGCACTAGTAATACAGTAACTCATGGTTTTTAAATTTATATTGAAACTTATTCTTTTGAACATTTTAAAGGATGTGGTTATGTTCTAATACTGGTTCTGCTTTGTGTATGAGTTTACGAAAATACAGCCACAATGTGCCCCAGTTCTTAGCTACAAAAAAGAATGTTATTCTTTGCAGAATTATAATAATGTTAATAAAATATTTTAAAACCCAGGTAGAAAATGAAAAATAGGTAAGTTACAAACTACAAATAAAAATGAATGTATGAGAGGGGTCACACACTAACAGGTAGATGAACTAAACCTTGTCTTGAATTGAAGTGCATTGCACCCAAGGAGGTGGTGATATTACTTGAAGATGATTCAAGACACTAAAAATCATGTGGAACCTTACTTAGGGTGCAGAGCAGCAGAGCTATGATTTTGATGATTACAGGTAAGGCGAAGATTCACCTAATTCTGGTATTTGAAATGTTTTGTGATTGGAAAATCAAAGGTGACCAAAAACAAAAACAAAAACAAAAAAAAACCCACAAACAAATAAACAAACAAAAAACTAAATGAATTATAATCTAAAACTTATTATAAAGAATATGGCAGGCTAAAAGTTGTCAGATTGGATAGATCAGTTTATAATATTGGGGATGGGTGTTTGGTATTCATGTAAATGCTTGCCAAACTTGTCACATGGACTGTGATAAAGATGAAATGAGCTAATCAGCTCTGACAGTTTTACACCTAACACTTGAACTGTGACCATGTGGGCGTGGAGGCTCAGAAATGTTGACATCCGTCTTTTCCAAGAGAACCAGAAATCAAGGTTTTTACATGAAATGTCCCACATTTTGAATGTTAGACTCCATTTAAAAATACAACTCTGCACTGTGAACGAAACCTTTTTTATTTCTCAGAGGCTTGTCTGAATCCCACAGAAGTCCAAACTGATTGACTTTTTTCTACTCACTCAAGCCTGTTGTCAGGAATCCCTCTGCCTCTGAGAACTCAGGACAGTCAGTAATTTTTTCCTTTTCCTGTTTGCAGTTAAAAGCAGACTGGAAGGCAGATATGCGCTCTTTTAAAGAATTAACATTTCGATATAATACAGGGCTGCCCTATTAAAATACAGAGACACAAAGGTTATTATAAATCAAGTCAAACACAGATTCTATATTCTTGACCTAAAACTATTGAATCTAAAACTAAATACAAAGGTTTTTGGAAGACCAGAGATAATAAATTAGCAAAACCTCTTCTCCCTTAAGTCACACATTTTTGGTCTGAATATTTAGTGTGCTGCCAACATCTTAGGTTCTGCCTCTGCTCCTCCTCCAGTGTTTAGCTGTGTGATATGAATACTTTCATGTGTAGCTATGGGCTGATCAATAATGACACTAGTAAGTCTATGGACCAGACAAGAAAAGTCTGGAGTAGGTGGAAAACACTTTAAAGAGGCACCCAGATAAAACATACCCCCAATCATTTGAGGGCTAAATAATTCTTTAAAATATCCATAGACAATCATCTGCATGATGCCTTTACCTCATGCAAGTCTCAGGGAACCTGGTTCAAGTTAAGCTAATCTCATTCATCTTCCTTCAGACACACCCTCTCCCTAGGAGGCCAGAACACACAGATGTTCCCTAGTAGCTCAGATACCACTCTCACATTTTTCCTCTTCTTTGGCTTTTCCAGCTAACGTTTCTTCATTTCATGGGACCCTACTTCCTTAGAGCTGAAAGCCAGCCATTCACTTAAAATATGGAGCCAAACAGAAAGATGGTATAAGCACAGGAGCTCCCTGCAAACTCTAACGGGATTTCAGCCAAAGAGGCACAAGTGAAACTAATACAAGCAGGGATAGAAATGCAAGATAAATGCAAGCAATGCACAGTTTGAGTTCTGTTTACCCATAAAACAAACTACTCATCATATTCTCTATCCAGGATCTCCTTCCCTACCCCTTTATTATTTACACTACCAACATATTTCCATTGCTTTGGAGTTTGTGGCATTAACAAAATTACACAAACAGGCAAAATTAAAGTAAAAAATACCTCCCTTTAAGATATTGTATGGAGGAAAATCAGTTAAAATCTTGAAGCCATGTTTGATGGTAAATCTGTTCATGCACTTGATTCTATTCCCAGTTAAATACATTCAGAAAGCAAACTGTTACATAACAACAGAACATTAAAAAATTCCAATATGATTGATGATGTAAACCTTTATGACATAAACAGCAAATAACATTAACTCTAATGAACTGTCAACTCTAATCTATACTAGATATAGAGAAAGAAAGGGGTTATTCCAAAGTCCTAAATTTACCTCGATATTCTTTTTTGGTACTCATATTTGAACATGGCAGAGGTAAGTTCAGTATCCTAGGAATTTGAGCACTTTGAAATGCTGCTTAAAACAACTTTTAGGTTCTCTGAATCAAAACTGTTTTTTTTCTGAGGGGGAATAACAATATACAAAGTAAATGAAACATTCAAAATGTACTGCTTTTTTTTTTTTTTTTTTGATGCTTTTGTCTTATGAATTGTGTCAGTCAACAACATTCTTCCATACGCCAGAAACTGTTCAATGTATTTAGAATGAAGGGAGAAAATTACGTTCTGGAGTGAAATTCTGAAAACACATTACCATAATACAGTTTTAGGTACAAGAGGTGCTATTGAGAAGATGAAAAAGGAATGGTGATTCAGTAACTAAGAGAGCTTACTAGCTTGTATCGAACAATATTCTACCTGAAAAAATTGGCAGTGAAGGGAAGATACTGGGGAAGGGAGCCATTTTACAATAACAAGGTAGAACAAAAGCAAAGGCCCCCATGGAAATGAGATGTAGCAGAAAGAAGGCCAAGAGTGCCCAGGGATGAACAGAGACAGAGAGGTGAGGCTCATGGTAGGAAGGCTCAGATGAGGGAGGTGTGATGTGATGAAAGCTTCCGGAGGTGTTTGGGTTTAAGTCAAGTCATAACAGAAAGCCATGGGAAGGTTTTAAAGTAGCAGAGGAAATGATTTGATTTATATTTTAAATGTATCTTTGATTAGTCTGTGAAATGGTGAACAAATTAAGGAAAGAGGAAAGTAGAAAGATCAGTTAGAGTGAAATTAGCAATTAGGCAAGTAGTTGGTGATCTAGGCAGGACTCACATTATGGTTGTAGCAAGTGAACTGTGAGGACATGAGGAACTAGATAGGTTTTGATATGTAATGATGAGTTGGATGTGGAAGATGAAAAAGAAATACTGATAGATAATTGGGCTGAGCAACTGGATAATGATGGATGTAATGACATGGAGAAGTAGACGGGAAGATCTGATAAAAGAAATCTATAATTTGGTTGGGGCCATGCAATGTTGAATAACAACTGGATATCCAGTTGCTCATGGGGGAAAATTAGACTGCATAAGGAAAGCAAAGAAAAAGGGGCAGAGGAAAACCCTGGAACAATTAGTATTTTTACAGGGAAAAATGAAAAAGAGGTGGAATGAGCAAATTAAGCACAGAAAGAACAACCAGTGACACAGGAAGAAAATCAGGTTAGTGTGGCAGTCCAGAAACCAAGTGAAAAAGCCTTTCAAAGAGGGGTGGTCGAGCATATCAAAAACCGAGTAAAGAAGAAAAAAAAGAAAGGTTGAGTAAGATGCAAATTTGGACTTTATCTTTGTCTTAGCTATTTGGGATGAATGATGACGAGAGTATTCTCAATGGAGTGATCTAAATGGAGTAGCTAGAAGGAGTGGAGAGGACAGGATAGAAGTAAATATTTGAACAGTGATGTAACCAACCTACTGGGAAGTTGTAGATTCTACAATGTAAAGGATAGGAATATCCTATATAATAAAAACTTAATAACCATAACAGCAGATAGACCTCTTGACCAGTCACTATGAGGTGCACTGACCATCTCTCAGTCCCTATCCACAGCCAACAGGCTCTGATCGCTGATGGTGAACAGGGACCCGGGGTGGGTGGTGGGGGATGTGGGCGGCGCCAGGCCAAGGCCCCTGCCCTGCTGGTCGCCCCACACACAGAGGGCAACCTGCGGCGGGGGTGGGACTGGTGAGCAGGCGGGAACAGCCGACCTCTCAATCTCTCCCCCAGCCATCAAGCTCCCATTACTGGATGGCAAACTGGGAACTGGGGTGGATGGTCGCAGAGGGCAGGGCTCGCTGCCCCCCAGGGGAGTAGAGGGTGGCCCTGATCACAGGCTAGGCCTAGGTACCTTAACCGCACACAATTTCATGCATCGGGCCTCTAGTATGTATGATAATAGGTATGAAGAATAAAGAAGGCTAGATTTCCATCATCCGTAGTGGGAAGGATCAATAGCTAAAACACCAACATTGAAAGATTGAGAAGTAGCAATTAAGCAAAAAGAAATAAAAGGCATCCCAATTGGAAAGGAAGAAGTAAAACTGTCACTATTTGTATATTATAGATATAAAAAAACAAAAAACAAAGACTCCACACCAAAAAACTGTTGGAATTAACAGAACTCAGTAAATTTGCAGAATACAAAATTAACATACAAAAATCTGTTGCATTTCTATATATTTATAACAAACTATCTGAAAGAGAAATTAAGAAAACAATTGCGTTTGCATTAAAAAATACCTAGGAACAAATTTAACCAAGGATGTGAAAGATCTGTACATAAAATTTTACGATATTAATGAAAACACAAGTAAGTGGAAAGATATTTTGTGCCCATGGACTGGAAGAATTAATACTACTAAAATGTCCATAGTATCCAAAGCAATCTATAGATTCAATATAATCCCCATAAATATTCTAATTACATTTACTACAGAAACATAGCAATCATAAAATTTATATGAAACTACAAAAGATCCTAAATAGTCAAAGTAATCTTGAGAAAGACCAAAGCTGGAGGCATCATTACTCCCTGACTTCAAATTATATTACAAAGCTATAGTAATTAAAATAGAATTATATTGCCATAAAAAGACAGTAAGATCAATAAAACAAGAATAGAGTCCAGAACCAAACCCACCTATGTATGGTCAATTTATGATAATGAAGCAAAAAATATACAAAGGACATTCAATAAATGATGATGGAAAAAATATGCACCTACATAAAAGAATGAAAATGGACCACTATTTTCCAGCATACACAAAATTTAACTCCAAATGGATTAAAGATTTGAAAGTAAAATCTGAAACCATTAAACTCCTAGAAGAAAATAGACAGTGAGTTCCTTGACATTAGTCTTGGCTGACTTTCTGATTTGGCAACAACATAAAAAATAAACAAGTGGAACTACATCAAACGAAAAAGATTTCACATAGAAAAAAAAAAATCTCAAAAGAACGAAATGAAAAGGCAACCTACCAAATAGAAAATATGTGCAAATTCTATATATAATAAGGGGCTAATATCCAAAATATATAAAGAACTCATATAACTCAACTGCAAAAGAATGAACAATACAATTAAAAATAGGTGGAAAATCTCAACAGATGTTTTCCCAAATAAAATAAACAGATACACAAAAAGTTGCTCAACATCACTCACCTTGAGGGAAATGTAAATCAAAACCACAATGAGATATAATCTCACACCTATCAGTCTATTATCAAAAAGACAGTAAGTGTTGGCAAGGATGTAGAGAAAAGGGAATAATTATTATGTACTGTTGGTAAAAGGGTAAATTAGTATAGCCATTGTGGAAACACTATGGATTTCCTCAAAAAATTAAAAACAGAGCTACCATATGATCCAGCGAGTCTATATTTGGGTTTATTCAAAGAAAACAAAAAGACTTATTCAAAAAGATATATATACCACTATGTTCACTGCAGCATTAACTACAACTAGAAGCCGGGTACACGAATTCGTGCACTGGTGGGATCTGTTCGCCTGGCTTGCAGGGACCAGGCCAAAACTGGCTCTCTGACATGTCCGAGGGTTCCCGGATTGTGAGAGGGTGGGTCTCAGGTGAAGCACCTCGGAATTGTGTTCCCTCTCTCTGTACATCACCCAAGAACCACAGCTGTTAAGTCATCACAGCTCGATAGCCCCTGCATTGAGCATCTACCCCCTGGTGGTCATTGCTTGTCATAGCTACCGGCTGGTCAGACGGTTGGCGGGTCAGCCAGTTGTTTAGGCTTTTATATGTATACTAGAGGCCCAGTGCATGAAATTTGTGCCCTGGGGTGTGGGAAGGTGTCCCTCAGCCTGGCCTGTACCCTCTCACAGTCCGGGAGCCATCAGTTGGACATCCTTAGCATTGTCACAGAGGCAGGAGAGGCTCCCAGCTTCTGGCTGCACAGTGCTCCCCCTGTCGGAGCACATTGACCACCAGGGGGCAGCTCCTGCATTGAGTGTCTGCCTCCTGGTGGTCAGTGCGTGTCATAGTGACCAGCAGTTCTGCTGTCATGCTGAAACCAGCTCTCCAACATCCCCTGAGGAGTTCCAGATTGCAAGAGGGTGCAGGCCAGGCCAAGAGACCCCACCGGTGCACGATCAGGGCCGGGGAGTGATGCAGGAGATTGGCCAGCTGTGGAGGGGACAAGGGAGGACTGCAGGGTGTATCCAGCCCACCTCACTCAGTCCCAATTGACCGGACCCCAGAATCAAGCTAACCTTCTGGTCAGAGCATCTGTCCCCTGGGGGTCAGTACATGTTACAGTAAGCAGTTGAGTGGCCTTAGCATATCATTATCATATTACGCTTTGATTGGTTGAATGGCTAACTGGACGACCAGACACTTAGCATATTAGGCTTTTATTATATAGGATTAGAGGCTAGGTTGCCATCGTCCCTTCCCTCGGCCCACTGGCACCTGCCTTAGCTGGCCTGACACTGCCCACTCACCGTCCCCATCCCCTGCTGACCAGTCATTCTGCCATTTGATTAATTTCCATATTAGGATTTTATTATATAGGATAGCCAAATATGGAAACAGCCCTCCTGCCCCCCCTCCCAACCCCTGCACACACACACACACACACACACACACACAAAGTGGAATGTTACTCAACCATAAGAATAAAACCTTGCCATTTGGGACAACATATTTGGATGGACCTAGGGAATATTATGCTAAACAAAATAAATGGAGAAGAGTAAATACCATATGATTTCACATAAGTGGAATTAAAAAAACCAAAGCAAACAAACAAACAAAGCAAAACAGAAAGACTCATGAAAACAGAGATCAAACTGATGGTTGTCAGATGGGAAGGTGTTTGAGGGAAGGGCAAAAAAGGTGAAGAGTTAAGAGGTCCAAATTTCAATTATAAATCACAGAGATTTAATGTACAGAATAGGGGATATCTTATATAATAAAAGTATAGTATTCAAATTGTCTGTTCGACCAGGAGTTTGTCTGGGAGTTCAACCAAGGGGACAGGGGAAGGGAGGGACCCTACCAGAGCACGAATTCCAAGCAATGGGCTTCTAGTAGTCAATAATAATGCAATAATTTTGTATAGCTATTACATCAGTAGGTAAATAAAAAATGATTAAGTAGGTTGTAAACCTGAAACTAATATAGTACTTTTTAAAAAACTATTTTTAAATTTTGAAAAAAAGCAGGCCACTTAAAGGATAGGAAATAAAAATATGTGTTGATTGAATAAATGAACAGGATTCTTTAGTTCTGTAAGCTAAAATACAATGGAACAATGTCTTCAAAATATTGATGGAAAATATATGTCCAACCTAGATTTCTATTATATTAAGACAACCTATAACACAATATGCTGGTAGAATAAATTTTGTCAGCTATGCAGAAGTTGCAGAAAAATGAGGTAGTAAACCAAGACAAGAGAAAGATATTTGGTCAAGGAAACAGGGAATTCAAATTGGAGAGGAAAAGAGAATTACCACAAATGGTGAAAAAAAGTCACAAAATGACAGCTATCCAACAAAGCTAGTAACAACCAAGCCAACAGGAAAAAGATAGAGGGCAATAGGAAAAAAGAAAAGAATTGATAGACTCTTTAAGATTTCTAAATCTTGTCAAATTTCTGGGATGAGATTATATGATTAAAAGATTAAACAAAAAAAGAGTAATTATTAACCTACAGGAAAAACAAAAGTTGTGCAAGAAAGGACTATGACCATAACATACTATGTGGTAGCTTATAAAAAATGTCTACATGGTTAAATATGCACACAAAACCCTAATTTAAACAAAAAATGTAATGACTGTATTGGAAGAAACGGGAAAGGGGAGAGTGTTGGGAAAACTATGGCTAGAAGATGTGAGAAAGCAAGAAGATGTGAGAAAGCAAAATTTTTATTACTCATCTCCCTCTCTCTCTCTCTCTCTCTCTCTCTCTCTCTCTCTCTCTCTCACACACCCACACACACACACACACACACACACCCACACACACACACTTTCTCTCTTTCTAAAAATGAATAAATTTTTTTTTTAATGCCGGGACCCGTTTGGCTCAGTGGATTGAGCGTCGGCCTGTGGACTGAAAGGTCCCAGGTTCGATTCCGATCAAGGGCATGTACCTTGGTTGCCGGCACATCCCCAGTAGGGGGTGTGCAAGAGGCAGCTGACCGATGATTCTCTCTCATCGATGTTTCTAACTCTCTATCCCTCTCTCTTCCTCTCTGTGAAAAATCAATAAAATATATATTTTTTTAAAAAGAATAGGAAAAAAAATATATTTTTTAAATAATCTATGGGTCTATCTTGCAATTTGAAGGTATATTTTTATGCACTGTAATTTGGAAAATATGACTTCACTCATCTACAGATTTCTAATGTTGACACATTTTACTATGCAATATCAAAACCACTCATTAATAAACCCATTGATCTATCAGAAGACTCTAGCTACTGGGAAGTTATCAAGCTAATGGTGGTGAATTTTTTCTAAGATTCCAATTTTCTCCTAAAAACTTAAATTTTTCATTGGTAAGAAGTATCTCAATTTTTCCTTTCAGTGGTACATACATTTTTGAGAAAATGTCAGCCACATTCCCAATTCTGACTAACCATATGAAAAAAGTGTTTAGTCCAACTCGGAGCTCAAATAATCACACTTAATTTTCCTCAAAACATCCACACTTCTGTATGTTCTTTGGAAGTACTTGATGCATGCTTCCCATTTCATCACACATAACATTCAAGGGCTGAGAATTAATAAAATGTGTAATTTCTATTGCTTCATCAGGATATTAAGTGAAACTGGCATTATTACTATTTCTTGTGAATGCTTGTTGGTGATGAATAAAATGACAACTTGGATCCATGAGTTTTACTCAGCACTGCTTTTGCACCATGGATGTAAATATCAACACAGTGAAAAAGGCAAATAGCCTTTTTCTTTCCAAAAATAGGGACTTTTTTACAACGCCACGGGACGGGGGACAAATTATTAAAAATCTGGTCACCTTAGGCAAATACCATCTTAGGACATTTACAAAAGATAGTTTAGACATCTTGAAGGGAACTCAGGAATCTGCAGATAAACTTCAAGAACTACTGAAATACATACACTCTATGGCCTACGCACAAACACTGTCTAAAAATGAAAAAAAAAAAGTGGACAGTGTACGTACATTTTAAAATACGAAGGCCAATACCACAAGAGGCAAAAGCAGTTGTCCTTCTAGAAGGATAAACTGGGACTGTGTCTTTCATAGCAAGACTTGCACTACTCTTTGACTTTCATTATTCTACTAAAAACCTGGAAAAGTATCTGAATAGTTCCCCATCAGCAGGCAAATAATTTGCTCCCTTCCACAGGTTATCCCAAATACAATTTGTCCTGGGAACTCTTGCCCTATATGCCAACATATAGTAGTCACAAAAAAGTTACACACTTAAGAGATAAGATATCTAAATAAAAAGGTTGGAAATCACTGCTTCACCTCACTACAGAAGAATAGATATTTGCAAAGTAAAAAAGAAAGCTCCTCTAGAAAGCCATTTCTATCCAGAATCTTATAACTTTTAGTACAGGGGCTGGTAAAAGTAGGTTTACAGTTGCAAAATAATTTATTCTTGTATTATTATTTGTTACTATATTATTTTCCACATGAACTACTGTAAACCTATTTACATGCTCAACATCATTTACATTAACTGCACATTTTCTATAAGACAGAGATATACCGTCTCTCCAGATCCAAATCAGGAAGGTAGAAACACTTTACAAAAGCAAAACATTCTCTCTAGAATTCATGACAGAAATTAAAGAAAATCATACCGGAAAATGGAAATCCTGTGTCAAAGGAGACTTCTCTGCATTCTTTAAATTCCGCTGCTGAGCAATGAAGCGAATCAGATTGTTTGTTTCAGGAGAGCCCCGAACACCAACTGAAGAGCGTCGTCTGACTTTTTTAAGGCAGGATGATGACTTTCCTATAATGAAAACGCTTTTATTTATTTTTATTTTTTTATTTTTTAAATATATTTTATTGATTTTTTAGAGAGAGAAAGAGAGATGGATAGAGAGTTAGAAACATCGATGAGAGAGAATCATCGATCAGCTGCCTCCTGCACACCCTCCACTGGGGATATGCCCACAACCAAGATACATGCCCTTGACCGGAATCGAACCTGGGACCTTTCAGTCCGCAGACCAATGCTCTATCCACTGAGCCAAACCGGTTTTGGCTGAAAACTCTTTTAAATTGAGACAAAACAAGGCAATCCTCAGTAATCATGTCCTGAAATCTGTGCTATACCAGTCTGAGAGACAGCATGATAAACACATGGTACAGAAATCTAAATAAAGAATTATAGGCAAAATTGTTCACCAATGATCAATTGGATAAAAAGCTTTGTTTTGTCCATTGATTTATTCCATGTTCCTGGAACAGTGACAGGTACAAAAAGGTATTTATTAAATACTAGTGGCCCAGTGCAGGAAATTCGTGCACATTAAAGCAGATTAATTAGAGGAAATATTTTAATATTGCTATTTGCCCTTTCTCTATAATAGAAGTGTCAGAGATGAAAGAAAGATAGTAAAATATATATGAAAATCTTCCTCCTGTCAGAATCTAGGGCACACCGCCAGACCCAGCATAAAGTCCCCACTCCCACCACCCACCCATCTGTGGCACCTCAAAATAGTGAGAGACCCAGACCCAGTTAGCCCTACCCCCATTGGGCGAGATCCAGACCCTACCAGCGCCACCCTTTTTAAGTCCCGCTGGGCGGGGTGCACAATCTCAGGTCCCCCGTCAAAACCCGTCAGGTGAGGGGGCACAGCCTCAGGGCCCCCATCAAGTCCCACAGGGTGGGGGACACAGCCTCAGGTCACCCGTCAAGCCCCACCAGGCAGGCAACAAAGCCTGAGGACCCCCAAACTGATGCAGGGGTGGGGGATGTGGCCTGAGGTCTCCCAGCCCAGCAACAAGGTGAGGGGAGTGGCTTGAGGTCTCCCATCAAGCCCTGCCAGGTAGGGGATGAGGACTGAGATTGCCCCGTCAAGTCTTATTGGGGGAGAGGGAGGGGGGTGCGTGCGCACAGCCTCAGATCCCCCAGAGCCAGAGTTGGGGGCGCAGCCTAAGGTTTCCCAGTCTGGGGTGAGGAAGTAGCCTGAGGTCCGCAGGTCCAGCACCAGAGTGGGGGGCGAACCTTGAGGCCCCCATCAAGCCACACCGGGCAGGGATCATGGCCCAGCTCCACGCAGGCTTAGGTCCCTGCTGATTGCTCGTTAAGGCTCATTACAGGAACTCGGCCTCTGCTGTTAGTGAAGCCATCTTGTGTTATGGAAACCCAGCCTCCGCTGTGGGCACAGCCATCTATGTCTGGAAACCCGCCTCCATCTCTGTGATGGTATGATGGGTCAATTTGCATGTTCCTCTTTATTAGCTAGGATAGTTGGGTGGAACCTAATCAGTTTGGTTCAGTGGATAGAGCGCCAGCCCATGGACTGAAGTTCCAGATTGGATTCCAGTCGAGGGCACATACCACAGTTGCAGGCTTGATCCTCGGCCCCAGATCTGGGCATGTGCGAAAGACAACCAAACCAGGTCTCTCTCACAGGGATGTTTTTCTCTGTTTCTCCCCCTCCCACTCTCTCTCTAAAAATCAATGGAAAAATATCCTCTGGTGAGGACTTAAAAAAAGAAAAATTATATACCATATTTTCAGGAGTATAAGACAAACCCCTAATTTTACAGTTAAAACATAGGTTTAGGCCTATATCTGCTGTATAAGACTACCCCCCACTTCCGAGGCAACACCGGTTCTTTTTTTAATATACCGCCTCTCTGACTCTGGCCAATCCGAGCAGGCTTTTTACTAGAACACAGTGTAGCTTCGGGTACAGAACGTGTATAATTTGCATGCATAAAAAGCCTGCTTGGATTAGCTGAGTTAGAGAGACGGTCTATTAATCAAGAACTGGTGTTGCCTCGGAAGTGGGGGGTAGTCTTATACAGCGAATATAGGCCTAAACCTATGTTTTAACTGTAAAATTATGGGGTCGTCTTATACGCCCGGTCGTCTTATACACCAGAAAATACGGTATACATACCCTAATATATAAAAACTCAGGGTCTGTAACATCCAAAATTACCAAAGTCTTGACTGAACACCATAAGTCAATCGTGCAGTCAGTGCTGGGTTGCCGTGGTGACTCAGCAATGACTGCCAAGGGGGCTGCAGATCAGGCCTGGAGAGAGGCCCAGAGAGAGGCAGGGTTTGATCCATTGCTCCGTGGCAGCTGTTGATCAGCCGTTGTGTGTGTGTGTGTGTCTGTCTGTCTCTCTGTCTCTGTCTCTGTCTCTGTCTCTGTCTCTGTCTCTGTCTCTCTCTCTCTCTCCCTCCCTCCCTCCCTCCCTCCCTCCCTCCCTCCCTCCCTCTCAGCTTTGCCAGCAGCAGCGCCTTTGTTTCTCTCCAGGCCTCTTCAAGGGCTGATCAGCCCTGCCTCTCTGATCAGGTCCAGAGATAGGCCTGGAGACACTGACTGGCATAGAAACTGACCAATCAGAATCAAATCTAGGTTAACTGTGAGAAGCCAATGGCTGCCTAGGAGGCAGAACTTTTGACGCTGACTGGCATAGAAACCAACCAATCAGAACCAAATTTGTCGAAGGGAGGGCAGTTGGGGAGCGAGATCAGGCCTTCAGGAGAGGGTAGTTGGAAGCATTATTAGGCTGGCAGGGGAGGGCAGTTAGGGGTGATAAGGCAAGCAGAGGCAGTTAGGGGCGAACAGGCTGGCAGGGAAAGGCAGCTGGGGGAGAGATCAGGCCAGTAGGGGAGTGATATCAGGCCAGCAGGGGAGGGCAGTAGGGGAGAGATCAGGCAGGCAGGGAAGGGCAGTTAAGGGCAACCAGGCTGGCAGGGGAGAGTAGCTGGGGGCAAGATTAGGCCAACAGGGGAGGGTCACTGGGGGCAAGATCAGGCCATTAGGGGAGAGCAGTTGGGGGCGACCAGGCTGGCGGAGAGTGCAGTTGGGGGCAAGATCAGGCCAGCAAGGGAGTGCAGTTGGGGGGAGATCAGGCAGGCAGAGGCTGTTGGGAGTGAGATCAGGTCAGCAGGGAAAAGCAGTTGGGGTGAGATCAGGCCAGCAGATGAGGGCAATTAGGGGTGACCAGGCAGGCAGATAGCTGTAGTTAGGAGTGATAAAGCAGGCAGGCAGAGAGGTTAGGGGCGATCAGGCAGGCAGGCAGAGGAGTTAGGGGCAATCAGGCAGGCAGGCTGGTGAGAAATTAAGAGCCAGCAGTCCCAGGTTGCAAAAGGGATGTCTGACCTGTGGTCGGACATCCCACAAGAGGTCCCCAATTGGAGAGGGTTCAGGCTAGGCTGAGGGGAACACCGCCCCACACACACACCGGCACATGAATTTCATGCACCGGGCCAGTGGTATGTATGTATGTGTGTGTGTGTGTGTGTGTGTGTGTGTGTGTGTGTGTATATATATATATAAAGCTTAAGCGACTAAACGACCAAAGGACCAGCCAACAGGTCGCTATGATGCACAGTGAACACCAGGGGCAGATGCTCAATGCAGGAGCTGCCCCCTGGTGGTCAATGCATTCCCACAGCAGGAACACCGCTCAGCTGTCCCACCCGCCCCAGCAGCCCAGCTGCAGCCACTCATTCCCTCAGTACTATCCTGCAGGCCCAATCTCCAGAGAACAGGCCAGGCGCAGCCAGCACAAACCCAGTAGTGCTGCCAGCCTCCTAGAAGTCAGCCTTGGGCACTGCAGACACTTCCCCTCCCTAGACGCTCCGCAAGGAAGAAACAATATAAAAGCAGCCGCCAGGTGGCTCCCGCCAACCGGCGCAAACATCAGCAGGACGGATCCAGATCCCAAGAGGGCAAGGGTGTCTCACTGCCTACCCAGAGGGCAGGTCGCATTCCGAACCCCCAAAACCCCCTTGGGACAGGTGCCAGCAGAAGGACTCATGGCTGGCAAACACCACTGTGGTGGCACAAGCCTCTTCCAATCAGGACTGACTGGGCGCAGGGGGGGTCAGGATGAGTGGGAGCAGCAGGCAGGAGCGGCAGGCAGAGTTGGACTGCCAGTTTGGACTCAATCCCCTCAGGCCACCCTGAGGGACCCCACCCATGCACGAATTTGTGCACTTGAAGGGGGGTCCCCTCAGCCCAACCTGCACCCTTTAGCAGTCCAAGAGCCCTCAGAGGATGTTCCAACTGATGGCATAGGCCTGCTCTCCACAGTCGGACATCCTTAGCTATGCCACAGAGGCGGGCGAGTCTCCTGCCACCGCCAGCCATTAGCCAGGGTTGTGGCTGACCAGCGCTCCCCTGTGGGAGCTCACTGACCACCAAGGGACAGCTCCTTTATTGGGTGTCTGCTCCCTGGTGGTCAGTGCATGTCATAGCAACTGGTCATTCTGCAGTTCAATCTATTTGCATATTAGCCTTTTATTATATAAGACTAGTAGCCCTGTGTACAAATCAGTGTACCAGTAGCTCACTGCCAACCTGCTGTAGCTCTCTGCAGCCAGCCTGTAGCCAGTAGCTCACTGCCGCCTTCCTGTAGCTCTCCGCCCACTGCCCCACCCTCCTGGGGCTCCCCCCAGCCCATAGCTTGCTGCCCTGCACCCTTCAGTGGCTCTCCGCTGCCCACTGGTAGTTTGCTTCTCCCCCCCACCCTCCTTCTGACCCATGATCTGGTCGTTACACTTCACAGCATAACAGATAATTAGCATATTCCTTTATTATACAGGTTACACACACACACACACACACACACACACACACATACACACAGAGTTGTGTGGAATGAATGTATGAATTTATAATTAATAGATCTCACTTTTGTTTCATATTTTAGCACACAGATAATGACTTGCTTTGGACCAAAACTTTCTCTTTTTCTGAATTACAGTCTAATCCCCAAGGACTGAAAGGAGAGATGTCCACCGAGGCACATGCACTTTCCTGCTCTCAAATCTTCAAGGTAAGGTGTTTCTCTCGGCTATCTATCTAGTTTTGGCACATTACCCTGAATTCTGGCTACATGCCTAAGCACAGGAAATAAATGTAGATTTTTACACGTCTAAGAGTGATGTTCTTAGAATGGCGTGCCACTTTAGTCTTGTCTCAAATCAGGTATTAATCTAGTGCCCTTTGACTTTCATCTCCCCCATTACCTTCCATTTCTAAATGTTCTTCTCAATTCTAATCCCTCTCCCATATTTCTCCTTCATCTAAGTCAGACTTCACAGTGGAATTTTCCTTCTGCTTCTTCATGATTTGTTTGAGCCAATTCTCTGTTTTTGATTTCCAAAGAAGCAAACTTCAATCATTCAATGTAATATTTTCTTATTTGCTCTTCAAATTTCTCTTATTTTTGTCATGTGACCATAAAATGTCTTACTACTTATACATACTCCTCTGTCGCATGTGTTGGGTCAAAACGTGGTTTACACACACAATCTTTTCCAGTTTGGGCACGAAGGCAACCCTGACTTAGGAACATAATCACGCTGGGGGCCCAGACCCTGGCCTCCTGCTATGCTGGATGAACGATGCATGTCCACAGAAGTCTCTCTGACCAAACAAGTTTTCAAAGTCAATCAATTTAGATACGAAAAGCAGAAAGGTACACAGGATAAGGAATAAACTGAGTTATATTACAATTGTTTTTAAACTTTAAAAGCACTGAAATACTTCTCTTACCTGCAGAGTTCTTTACAAAGCTTTCCGACGTAATTCCCAATTGCTGTACAGTTACTGTGGAAAAGTCCAAAGGTGATTTAAAACTATCTGGTGTGCCAGGATTAGCAATCACTTCAGCCACAGGCTTCTGGGATGTTACAAGACCCCCATTTTCCAAAGGGAAAGAGGCATTTTCTGAAACAGACAAAGCATTGAGGGGGCTAATGAAGCATCATTACCAAGACAAATACCTAAATTTTTAATTTTCACAAGGAGGCCACGGATCACTACATACCAGCATTAATAGCAGGCTCCATGGTTTCAAAGGGCTCGCTGTCTTTTAAATTGGTGTCCATCTAAAAAAAAAAAAAAAAAAAAGAGAGAGAAGAGAAAAAAGAACCCCATTCCCCAGATTAATGTGATTTAAATGAAGATTCTCATTCGAGACTGAACTCTAATACAATCTATACTGGCATGAAATTAGATGTGGAGTACTTTTGGAATTCAAATTAGAGGGAAAGAGAGGAAACTGTTGTTTGATATTAAAACACACACACACACACACACACACACACACACAACAAAACAAAAAAAACAAACCATACTATAAGCCAGTGTGCTGCAAGAATTTTTAAAAACATGCACTACCTGACAGTGTAGTCGGGGGCCCTGACCTCTTTTACGCTTAGATTGTCAAATTAAAAAAAAAAAAATGACAACAGCCAACACAATAGTCGTCGGGTGTAAAATGAATCCAAATCACACCTATTTTTTTTTTTGTCAGATTGGCAAATATATATATGTATATCAATATATATATATTTGTATGCAACAGAATTTTGTGTGTGCCATGAGATGAATAAAGGGTTGACAATCGCTGCTATGAGCCATGTAGCTTCTCAATCTTAGCGAACATCTGAGTCATCTGGGTACCCCACTGAAGGCCTAGCTAGCTCGGTGGGATCCCGGAAACCCTAGCTCAGGAGGTCGGGCCGGGCCCCAGAAAGCTGAAAAGCACACGGGCTGCAGCAGGAGGAGCAGAAGGCACTTCTGAGAACCAGCACTGCCGCCGCGCAGGACACCTGAAAGCCCAGCCCTACCTGACGCCGCGGCAGGCGCTCCTCTCGCCCGGGATTTAGTTTGGACGCCGCTGCACGGGAGTATCGGGGCGGCCTTGCCTTCTAAACCTCGGCTCTTCCGCTCGAGAGCCAGCAGCCTGGGCGGAGGACTGCCCCGTCCCGGGCCGCCAACCACTCCGACCCGCCGCCCGCTGACCCCGCGCAGCAGCCACGCGCGGCCGCCGCCCGCCGCCCGATTCAAATCGCCCGCCCCGCCCCCTCGCACAGCGACGTTACTCTGGGAACCTCTGCGCCGCCGCCGCCGCCCCCACCAGTCCGCGCGCACCCCGAAACCTCCCAGGCCCCTCCTTCCCCGACCCGGGAACTCGAGTGGCTTCGTGATTTCGGAGAGAAGCGACCGCTGGCTGCGGGGGACTCACGGGGCCGAGGGGACACCTGTTAACCCGCGTCCGTGGGGACTACTTACCGCGAGGGTCTCGCGGAGGAACCTTTACGGTTAGACCTTGGGCCCGCCCCTCCTATCTCTCCATTGGATGCTGCAAACTTCGAAAAGAATCATTGGACCAATCGCGACAGAACGATGGAGCCGGTTCTAACCCAATCAGCGAGCTTTCTCCGACGGTGGCGCCTAGGAGGGGTCACAAACAGCCGCGGGCGCTGATTCCTGTCAGTCACTTTTAGAGCTCCAGTTCCCTCAAGCCCCGCCTCCGTATGCAGATGAGATCTACCCGGTGTTGGGTTGGCGCCTGCTCCGTAGCGCTTCGAGCCGGAGTTCGGCTCTGAGGTCTGCTCTGATTGGCTGGGAACCCTACCCTGCCAGACCGCAGCCGCGCGCTCTTCCCTCCACCGGGTGGGCGGAGTCAGAATGAGCCCACCCAGTTACAGGGTGGTGATTGGCGGAGTTCTGACCGGCGTTGCTGGCTGATTGGTCGAGCTTAGAGTCACTCTGGGGTGGGGGGGAGGGAGTTGGGGGAAGGGCCCCAGGCTGGCTGAAGCGCCCAGAGGCGGGGCGGGCAGGAGGACCGGCCAGCCCGGGGGTGTGGGACGGAGAGTGCGCGTCTGTGTGCGGGTGTCTATGAGAAGGAAGGTGGCGAAGGGGGGAGCGTCCGAGTGGGTGGAGGGAGGGGAAGGGCGGGAGGAGAGAAAGGTGGGACCGGAGCCAGGCGGGAGGGTGGCGACTCACTCGGGACCCGGCGGGGTCGGCGCGATGCGGCGGGTGACCCTGTTCCTGAACGGCAGCCCCCGGAACGGAAAGGTGAGGGGGCCGGAGGCGGCGGGCCGGGCCGGGCCGGGCTGCGGGGGGCCGGGCCCGCGGAGTGCGGAGCGGGCTCGCGGGGCGCCGGGCTGAAGTTGGGGAGAGGGGCTGGGCGGTGGGCGTGAGCGGGATGGCGGGTGTCTGGGAGGTGAGGATGGGGTCCCCGCAGCCTCCTCCCAGCCCCCAGGTTCCTCCCCGGAGCCTGCCCTTGGGCTCCCTCCTCAGCCGCCCGGGGACTGACGCAGGTCAGCGGGCGCTTCACGGTCCCGGCGTCCGGGTGCGGGGCCGGGAGGGCCGCGGTCACCCCGGCGCTGGGTGCGGGTGCTCCTCTCTGCCCGCCGCCTCCCGGAAGACCCCGCTGCCCGCACCCCGGCCCGGGGAAGCGCGCCTTCCCACCTGGATGCTGGCTATGGTCTGCTCCGGAGAGTGCAGGCATGCAGGCTTGATCGTGCATAAATAATAATGATAATGATAATAATAGTAATAGTCATAAAGCTCTATCAGTGAATAAATGAAATGCTCCTGAATCCTAGGTCTAATAGGGGATCGGAAGTTAGGGATCTTTTCCTGGCGGTGCCTTCTCTCCCCAGTGCCCCCCAAGTCCCGCCGCCGCCGCCGCCAAACTTGTGCTCTCTTTATCTCGCCTTATATTTCACTTAGGGGCCTGGGACCCTAGGCCAGAAGGGATTGGTTTGACAGGTCTCCTCTCCGTGCTAGGCCTCTGTTGAGGGCGTGGTGCTAAATATTTTTCCACCCGCTGGAGCAATCCAAAAGGAATCCCTTTCCTTCTCAGCTCTCACCCCACCCCATGAAAAGTTGTCCGCCTGCTTTGGAAAATGTGACTGTTCCAGGCTGACTTTGTGGTGCGGCCAAGTGACATTCAGACTAACTGAGCCTGAGAGTCTCAACAAGGTAAAAGCACACTGGCCTCGCTGTGTTTACCTGCCAGAATGCTGTGTCTCCTGCATGATTTGGAAACATAACATGGTCCATTTCTGAATAGTGTAATGGCGCCATGGTATAAGAAATGATTTTTCCAACTTGCTCTGCGGTTTTAAACATGCTCTAAAAGTGTGAACCACATTGTAGTTTGTTGACTACGATTTTGTGTTCTGGTCTTAGAGAGTTAATACCCATATAAAATAGAACTGGCGTAAATTCAAGTGTTTGAATGTTCATAAATGCTGCCTTAAAGGATGCTTCCCAAGATTTACATTTACATTATTACTTCGCAAGATTTACATTTATATTATTACTTCGCAAGATTTACATTAACAACAAGATTTACATTTATCTGTTGTTAACTACATTCACAATCTAAAATTTAGGTTGTTATTGGAAGAAAGCTTTAGTATTTCCAAAGTTACAATTGTAATATGTCTTCAGAACGGCCTCTGCTGCACCTTTTCATCCAATCTCTCTGCTGTTATTCCATGAAAGACAAGATGTTTAGACCAGGCACAGTATTTATACAGTAAATTTCTCCTGTGTTAGTTTTGCCAGATTATCTTTAATACATTTTTTAAGCTGTCCAGATTTGACTCCGTTAGATTTTGGGATTTAAATTTTATTTGCTTTAAAAATATTTAGCTAGAGAATCCCAGGAGATTGGAAAAACACATCTCAAATAACTAAAGGTCAGTGTTTTTATTAAAAATCATAAAAACCCAAATTGAAAAATACTAGTATGAGTCAATATTAAAAATGTCATGCCATAATCCTTACTACTCAACTGGGAAACATTCTGTGCCAGAGTTGTCAGTGTTTCCTCCCCTCTCCCTTCGGCTGATTAAAAATAAATGTATTAGAATTATTTTACTTGACAAAAGAGAGCAGAATAATACATAACAGACTGCATTTTTACATATATAAAGTGACTGTATTTAGCCAGGATGGTATAATAATGACATGATGTTCATGAAGAACAGGCTGGGGGGGGGGGGGGGGGGGGGGGGGGGGGGGAATTACTACAAAACAGAGTTTGATTTTCCCATCCAACAGTTGGAACATCTGTGTCACTTCCATTATCTTCTTATTTGTAGCTTGTGTATTTGTTTCCTGCTCATCAGAATGTCAGTTTTTGTTTTGTTTTCTTTCAAATAAGTTATTGTCCTCTAAAGCTTATTTATCGGTTACCAGACAAGGCTATGAAGCTGGGGTAGGAAGGTATAGAGTCACATCAGGGGACAAAATATGGTCATCATGACGCTTCTATGTAATCTATAATTATTATAGCATAATATGCTAATTAGACAGGACAGCCAAGTGACCTTCCGGACATCCTTCAGAAGGAAGCTGTGGCTGTGGGGGCTGAGCCCCTTGCACAAATTTCGTGTATGGGACCTCTAGTTAGTGAATAAACAACGTGTAACTAGTGAATGTTTCAATGTGGAAGGGAGGACTGTGTATTCTTTCAAACTGTGCTTTCCGCAGTGAGATGCTGCACAAGAGGATCCAGTGCAGTTTAAGATTTATGGTTTTTTCTTAAAAACATAAAATAATGTTACAACTTCTTTTTGTTCCATTCTGGAAAGACACGGATGCTTTCCGCCACCCAATGTGTCTGCTGGTTCCAGGTCTGAGAGCAGGGAGTGTGTTCAGTGGGCAGCTTCTTCACGGCTTGGTTCACTTTGGCAGGTTGTGATGTCTGGAAGCTACCAAGTACCAGGTTAAGAGTCTTACTATCCTTTTTTTTTTTCCACTAAATTAACCCTCACCACAATGCCAAGTGACATTGAAAGATTTCTTCAAAGAATTGGTGGGTGGGTTGAAGACACTATAATCCTGCAAGAACAAATAATGAAAACGGCACCGCTGCCCCTTCTCCTAATATAAACTATGAGATTTTTTTTAATGGTGGATCCCTTTGGATCTGAGAAGTCGGGAAGTGCCAGAGTTTAAAGAAGTCTGTGTGAACTCTTATGTAATAACTGCTATTGACAATAAGTGCTTCCTTAATTTGTACTATTTTTCTTCGAAATATTAGCCAGTGATAGAATGAGATCATCCCAATTGGCAAGACATTTAAAAAGATTTTCCAGCACATGAAAATAAATCATTTCAGAATTTTTTTCTTTAACTTCTTTTTTTTTTCATATTTAAAGTCAATTTGGTATTTGGCAAAATTTCACTAAATTTATGGATAAACATTTAGGACATATTTACTGCAGTCAATAAAAGTCCTCATGTTGTTTAGAAAATCATATTCTTTGAGTTTGAATTTTTTTAAAATTGCCTTTCATCCTTTCTCCATATGCTCAGAATTCCCATTGTTCTCTTTTTATTATTCCATCTAATAGCTGGCGTTAAAATTGAAATGAGGACTCGGGATATCTGAGTATAGCAAGTGGCTTCTGAGCAACCTGATGTCAGTTCAGAGTTTTTGTATCTCTTGAACATAAGTTGTGCAAAGCATAGGTCTCTTGGGTACCTTATTCATTCAGCCAACACTAATAGAGTGCTGTCTTTGTATGGAGGCACCTTGCCAGGCTGCAGGCTTAGTGGGATGTGAAATAGATCTTAATTCTCTACTGATGTTTATAGTCTTGGTCCAGGAAGAAACTGTTTTCTTCTGGCTTTGCTATTAGGTCAGAAATATGTTGATATTATATATATCCAGATTTGAGCCCATTATATTGTTAGAGTTGAAGACAGTTGAAAATCTATGTGAACTTTTGCTTATTGAAATCTAAATATTAATTATTAATAAGAACCTTGTGAGGGCTTGCTCTTCATGCTAAACGGTTTTAAAATATATTTGATACAGCCGAGACCGGTTTGGCTCAGTGGATAGAGCGTCGGCCTGCAGACTGAAAGGTCCCAGGTTTGATTCTGGTCAAGGGCATGTACCTTGGTTGCGGGCACATCCCCAGTAGGGGGTGTGTAGGAGGCAGCTGATCCATGTTTCTCTCTCATCAATGTTTCTAAAATCTCTATCCCTCTCCCTTCCTCTCTGTAAAAATCAAAAAAATATATTTTAAAAATATATATATTTGATACATATAAAAGAAAATATTAAAGAATAACAAATTTCAGTAAGCTTGCCACACAATCCAAGAAATACTTTATTACCAATAACTTAATGTATTCATCCACTTTCCTTTCTCCCTGCCTATTCCATTTTCATAATTTGTATTCCTTTTTGGCATGCTTTTTTAATAGTAGTCTTGTCACTTATGTATGTATAACTATACTATATATTTTTTGTTTGTCACTTTTGTGAAATATATCCTAATTTGGTATCTCATTGCATGTAGTCTTTTAGGAGTTGGCTATTAATATAGTGTATCTAAGATTCCATCCATAGTGTTCCACATAGTAGTACATTATTCATTTTTACATATATATATTTTTTTTTTTATATATATATATATTTTTTTTTTTTTACAGAGAGGAAGAGAGAGGGACAGAGAGCCAGAAACATCCATGAGAGAGAAACATCGACCAGCTGCCTCCTGCACAACCCCCTGCCTCCTGCACAACCCCCACAACCAAGGCACATGCCCTTGACGGAATCGAACCTGGGACCTTTCATTCCACAGACTGACGCTCTAGCCACTGAGCCAAACCGTTTAGGCTCTACTTTTTTATATGAATATAAATATGTAAATATACTACCACAGTTTATCCATTATCCTATCAATGGACATTTGAATTGTTTATTTTCTTTATAGTTTGCTATTAAATTAACAGTGCTCCATGGAGATATATATATATACACACATATATCCAGGTTTATGTGTATGTTTGTACATATGCATATAAATATGTATGCATCTTGATACACATGCAATCATTTTTTTAGGGCCATGGTTCACAGACTTTAGCATGCATTGGAATTACCTGTAGGAATTGAGAAAACACATTGCTGGACCCCACCCCCGAAGTTTTAGTGTTAGCAGGTCTGGGGTGAGCCTAGGATTTGAGTTTCTAACATATTCCCATAGTTCCAGCTGCCTGTGTAGGGACTACACATTTGAGAACTACGGTTTCTATATATTTAAGTTGTAATTATTGAGTGTTAGGATGTCTGAGTGTTTTAATTTTACAAAATAGTGCCAAATTGTTTTTTCAATGCCATTGCATTAATTTATGACCTACATTCTCTTCAACACTTGGTGTTTTCAGACTTTTTAATTTTTTAATTTTTCCTTTGCCTTTTTGGTCTAGAGTTAAATGTCATTTTTTTTTAATAAAATCATTTTAAAATTTTAGATGTATTCAACTGAAAATGTAAGTAGAATAAGTTGAGTTCTACATTAAGTTAGTAATTGTAATTAATTATTGCATTAATTTAAATTGGCCTGCATAAATTAAACAAGTATTTATCAATTGTGTATTATGTAATAGATACTGTCAGGAATATAAAAAATCTTTTAAATACATATGCAGGTTTTTGTTTTGTTTTTTAATACCTTGATTTTTTTACAGAGAGGAAGAGAGAGAGATAGTTAAAAACATCGATGAGAGAGAAACATTGAGCAACCAACACACATGCCCCTGACCGGAATCGAACCTGGGACCTTTCAGTCCACAGGCCAATGCTCTATCCACTGAGCCAAACCGGTTTTGGCTACATGTGCAGATTTTAACTTTTGAATTTTACTAAGATAGGGTATAATTTGAAAATGGTATTTAAAGGCAAATTTAAAACTTACATTAAACTGAAAAAGTCCTGCTATGTATAAAACACATTTACCTCACACATACCTCAGATGTGAAAAGTGATGTGAAAAGTGATAGGAAATGTGAGGGACACGTTTTATTCAAGTTTTCTTTTATGGTGGTGTCTGCTTTGTGCAAGTGCTTTGGATTATTATTTTTTATTGTGGAAAAATAGAATATGAACGTTAACATTTTAGCCATTTTTAAGTGTACAATTCCTTAGTATTATGTACATTCACAATATATATAACCTCACCACTCTATATTTCCAAATCTTTTTCATCATCCCAAACAGAAACTCTGTATTGATTAAGCAGTGACTCTCCATTTCCCACTCTGCCCTGATAAGCTTTATTCTACTTGGTCTCAATGAATTTGCCTGTTCTAATTACCTCATATAAGTGGAATCATACAATGTTTGTCCTTTTATTGTCTGGTTTATTACACTTAGCATGTTTTCCAGATTCACTCATGTTGTAGTATTATTATTTTTATGGCTGAATAATATCCCACTTTATGTATATACCACATGCTATTTATCCATTTATCTGTTTATGGACACTTGGGTTGTGCATTATTTTAATAATTCACTTAGTCCCCTTTAAATTGTGCTTGCCTACAACCCTCCTCCCAAATGCCCCAGCTTGGAACAATTATCTGTTTGTTTGTTTTTCTTATGATACAAGAGGAAATAGTTGGAAACTGAGTACTCTGCTATTGAAAGATTGCATGCTGCTAGATTAGCAAACAACTCCCTTCATATACAGCTATTAATTTATTTAACTAAAAGTCAGTGTCTTCTATACTCCATTCACTGGCGAGCAAAGGACCTCATTTCATATGGCACATTTATCCAATATCCTGTGGGAAGTCAATTGGCTATAATGCTTCATATTCAGCTCCTCACCTACTTTTTATTCATAACATTCAGAAATCCTAACTGATAAGTACAGCTGTACAATTCAGCTGCTGGGAACCCATAGTTACAATCAGGACTGGAGCAAGAAATTCACTTCATGTAGAGATTTTCAACCCCCTACCTAAGCAATTGCATATACCTCACACATACCTCAGGCTACCTGATTGAAGGCAGGACAGATCAGTTCCGCTGGGCAGATCAAACCCAGCTGCTTCCTGTGTTTAGAATGTTCGCTAAAGTCTGGCTTTTATAAAATAAGTAGTTATTGAGGAATTAAATGAGGTGGGAAGTTGTTACTTTTTTATGGTAGTTGATCTAATACATGTTATAATAAACAGCAGTAAATCATTCCTGTCTATAATAATAAAAGGGTAATATGCGAATTACCTGGACAGCCGAACGACTTTCCAAATGGCATTCCCGATGACTTTCCCAACAAAGCCAAGGCTGTGGGGGCCGAGATGGCAGCCGAACCCTTGCATGAATGTTGTGCTTTGGGCCTCTATTTTTTTTAATAAACAATTCCTATAGCAAAAGAATAATGTAAAAACATAAAGGTTTAATAGGTCTCAGGCACTTTGCTAAGCTCTTTACTGCATTATTTCATTTCATTCTCATGACAACCTTCTGATGTAGGTGTGACATTTTTTTCATTTCCAGGTAAAGCAACAGAAGCATAAAGAGCTTAAATTGTCTCAAGTCAACAGGCAGCATAACTGGAGCACTATTTAACATACTTTAAGATTGCAGTTTGCTTCTAGTCAGACAATTTCTGATTCTCTAGTTTTAGATTTCAGCATATTAAGCACTCAGCAAATATTTGTCATAGAAAAAAAAAGGAACATTCAAAAACCTCTCAAAATCTCCTTTTATATGATAATCTCATTTTAATCCAGTTTATGGTGTGGTAATTTATGATTATGAGTGATGAAATTCATTATGCAAATTGTTCAAATTACAGGTGGTCGCTGTATATGGAACTTTATCTGACTTACTATCTCTGGCCAGCAGTAAACTTGGCATAAAAGCCACTAGTGTGTATAATGGGAAAGGCGGACTGATTGATGATATTGCTTTGATCAGGTAAGTTTGGCTTTTTATAAACTTTCTACTCTGAGCTCTTCGCTTCTCGGTGCTATGCTAGTTGCCTGACGCAATGGTTTAATCACTGTTAAAGAGTTTAGGATTTTGGCAAGTAATTGTCTACTATTTGCTCTTTTGAAGTTAAATCATTTGAGCTTAGGGTATATTGATCAGATAGAAAATCCTCAGTACATTCCAATATATTAATAGTCGCTCTGCATAATTCATATATGGTTATGAGGAATTTCTTTATGGCACTAGAAATTAATCCAATAAGATGCATTTTTAAAATATATGTGTATATATATATATGTGTGTGTGTGTGTGTGTGTGTGTGTGTGTGTGTGTGTGTGTATATATATATATATATATATATATTTTATTGATTTTCCACAGAGAGGAAGGGAGAGGGATAGAGAGCTAGAAACTTCGATGAGAGAAAAACATCGACCAGCTGCCTCCTGCACAACCCCTACCTGGGATGTGCCCGAAACCAATGTACATGCCCTTGACTGGAATCAAACCTGGGACCTTTCAGTCCGCAGGCCAACGCTCTATCCACTGAGCCAAACCGGTTTTGGCAAGACATGCATTTTTTAATGTTAGAAATCTGCCCTAGCTGGTTTGGCTCAGTGGAAAGAGCATCAGCCTGTCTTCTGAAAGGCCCAGGGTTCCTTCTGGTCAAGGCCACATGCCTGGGTTGCAAGCTTCATCCCCAGTAGGGGGCATGCAGGAGGCAGTCAAACAATTATTTTCATCATTGATGTTTCTATTTCTATCTCTTCCTCTCCCTCTCTGTAATCAATAAAAAATATATATATTAAAGTAAAAAGAAATCTAATTGATCTCTTTAATTTTATGTGCCTCTGCTTATTGTTCATTTGGTTTCCTAAGAATGCTTTGAATTTTATAAATATCACAAACATTTATAAACTAGAGACCCCATGTACGAATTTGTGCACAGTAGAGTCCCCTGGCCTGCTAGAATGGGCCTTTACCAGCTCTCCCAACATCCCCTGAGGGGTCCCGGATTGTGAGAGGGTGCAGGTCAGGCCGAGGGACCCCAGCAGTGCACAATAGGGGCCGGGAGAGGGGTGCAGGAGGTTGGCCAGCTGGGGAGATACCATGGAAGGGCTCCAGGGTGTGTCTAGCCCGTCTTGCTCAGTCCCGATTGGCCAGACCCCAGCAGCAAGCTAACCTACCCGTTGGAGCGTTTGCCCCTTGGTGGTCTGTGCACGTCATAGCTTCCAGTCAGCTGGTCGACTGTCTGCCCCCTCATGGTCAATGCACGTCATAGCGAGCAGTTGAGTGGCCTTAGCATATCATTAGCATATTACACTTTGAAATATCCCAGGCAGAATTACCTCTTTAAAAAATATCTAGTTTACCTCATCTCATCCTTATGGAATCCTTATGGGATCATAGAATTTTGAGGCTTAACAAATATGGAAAGGGAACACAAATTACTGACAATGTGCCAGTTAGTATTTGCTTTGCCCACATTATCTCATTTCACTGGCAAAGCATGGAATTAAAAAAAAAAATATTGATGGAGTGAGCCCCAGCCAGTGTGGAGCATTGTCCCATACACTAAAAGGTTGTGGGTTCAATTCCTGGTCTGGGCATATACCTAGGTTTTGGGTTTAATCCCCAACTGGGGCACATATAGAAGGCACCCAATTGATGTTCTCTGTCACATTGATGTTTCTCTCTCTCCCTCTCTCCACCCCCCTCTCTTTCTTTCTCTCTCTCTCTTCCTCCCTCCCTCCTTCCCTTCCTCCCCCTCCCTTCTCTAAAGTCAATAAGCATACCCTCATATCCTCAGGTAAAGATTAAAAGAAAATTGATGGAGTGAAAAGAATATGCTCTACATTATAATAGTATACAAAGCTTAATTTTCATTTAAATGTAGGTCATAATGATATACTTCAATATAATATTCTGCCTTTGAAGTTAATAACTTCTAGTCCCTTCATTTTATAAATTAAAAAACTAAACATCTGAGAAAATAACTACCCAGGCCATAAAGTTACTAGCTGATTTTTGTTAGAGAAGAAAACAAATTTTCATACTAGTCCTAAAAAGTTAACTGGCATTGTGAGCACGTAGAAAAGTTTATAAGTTTAAAAGATACATATTTAAAAATCCAAATAAAATAGGAGAATTTCTTATTTTTTCAATATCTATCTTCCAGATTTTTTCCGTTTTTATGCATAAACGAGTTACACTGTTGAATGATTTCTTAAAAAGACTTCATTATAAGAAAAATTCAGTGTGTTCCTGTGATGTTTTATAGGAAATAAAAATTTCTCCAACATAGAGGGTCATAAGCCTTCCAAACTATAAAATATATACCTGTTTAGTAATTTGTGGGTCACAGAACAATCTGGTACCTTATTTGTAGTACTGGTGGGATGGGTTGGGGCCGAGAGGAGGATGTCACTGATAATCCAGGACTTCGGATTATGTGAGTCATTTACATTGGGGGGTGAGGGGTTGAGTATATTAGATGAGTGTTTAAGCAGTTACTTTCATATATTCTTCCTAAATTTAGTACATAAATTTATTTTCCTTTCCAAAGCACAAAGCAGCTGATGATGTGGGAGAAAACCCCAGTAATTTATTTAGGATTACAGAATTAAAATAAAAAAAGAATTGGCTAGGCTTTAATCATATCCTTTGAACATAACAGTACATTCTTCAATAGATAAGAAAGCTTAATTTTAATCATCTGTATACCGGGTATTGTTTTGTTGACTTGTTTTCCATTTCAAAAGTACTTTCATGTGCTGAATCTTACTTGAATTTAAATCAAGGATAGTTAAGTGTATATGTAGTGGGTGTTTAGCAAAGAAAGTACTGGAAATTTACGTAGTCCATTTTGCAAACCTGTCTTCTACATAATTCTAAGGAGAAGTTCCTGTATTAAACAGATAATTCATGTGATTTCTAGATTTTGATGGTACCTTTTTAAATTTTTATTTCCCTCAGGGATGATGATGTTTTGTTTGTGTGTGAAGGAGAGCCATTCATTGGTAAGTGACTTCCTTAAAAGCCAATTTTGTCTGCCAAAATAAAAAAAATAAATTACATGTTTTACATGGCTTAATGCTAAAAAATATTTTGTGGTAGGATTCAAATCTTCATACCTGTTTTGATTCTGCATTGGGTGTGTGTGTTAAGTTAATGTTTAATTTGAATTGTATGATCACATTTAGTATAGGTACCTTATCTATTACATGCCTTTAACATGTTCTGGATGTGAACACATTCATTAAATATGACATTATACGGTACTTTTGATTTTAGAAATTATAATTGTTTTGAAATTTTCTCTTTCATATTCTGACAATTTCTATAAGTATTATATTACATATTTTTAAGCATTTATTGCTGCATAAGTAATGTTTGACAATCCTTCATAGTGGTCAAATCAGATTAGTCAAAATTATTCGGGGTCAAACACACACACTTGCACACATACACACTGCCCTTTGATTCAGAAGAAAGTGTCTACAGTTGTATTAGGCTTAAATACAGTAAATATTCTTAGCATGTAGTTGATATATTTAGTTCCACTCAATCAAACTCTGAAAATTTAAGAATGTTTTTTAAGCCATCACAGTAACTGTACTTGGTGAGCGGAGGTAGATCTCAAGATCATCGCACTGGTAGTTGTCCACTTAGAAGTAAGTGCATACTCTTCTCCATCTCCACTTGGCAGCAAAATTTTTTTTTTTTATCTTCTATTATCCATTAGCCTAACAGAGTGATTGGCAGGCAGTGGTCATATAATTGGTTCATTGCTTACAAACAAAATAAAAAAGTGATCAATTAGTATTTATTGTTATTTCATCCTCTGCATTAATTGATATCTGGATTATCCTACTTTGGGCCAGTGGAAACCTCTTCAAATCTTTTAATGCAACCTCATTAATTTTTTATAGCTTCCTTACTATCTGGAATAACAAGGTGTTCATCTTATACTTCTCCTGTCCTAGATCCTGATCAATATTTTTTCTAAGAAGCCTTGATTTCTTTTCTTTTCTTTTTAATACTAGAGGCCTGGTGCCTGAAATTTGTGCACAGGTAGGGTTCCTAAGATTGGCCCACGATTAGGGCCAATCAAGTTCCCTGCCTCCCTGTCTCCTCCTTTCCTTGCCTCCTGTGCACTGCCACCACATGGTCCTTTCCCCACCCTTCACCTGCTTCCTTCTTCCCTCACTTCCTCAGTGCCCTACTCCCACCACTGGTCACCTGCCATGTTCCGTGCCACACCCTGGTGGTCAGTGCACATCATAGCGAGTGATCGAACTCCCAAGAAGGCACTTTGCATATTAGCCTTTTATATAGATAGATAGATAGATAGATAGACAGACAGACAGACAGACAGACAGACAGATAGATAGATAGATAGATAGATAGATATTTATATTGATTTCAGAGCAGAGGGGGAGAGAGATAGAAACATCAATGAGAGGAAATCATTGACCAACTGCCTCTTGCATGCTCCTTAATGGGGATGGAGCCTACAACCTGGCATGCACCCTTGACCAGAATCAAACCAGGGACCCTTCAGTCCACAGGCCAGCACTCTATCCACCAAGCCAAACCAGCTAGGGCCTTGATTTCTTTCAGTGAGAAATATCTCAAGACACAGTCTGGGTGGTAGGGAGGCTCATTGTTATTGGGTTTGCCTTTGTTACTAGGGTTTTTGGTAGACAGAGTTGGAAATACATAGCTAGCCAGAGATAAAATTTATATGTAATATAAAGTACCTTTATAGAGAGGTTATCTCATGGATTCTTGCTAATACTTACAGTTTATAATCAGGAAAATAAGATTTTTATTTAACTTCTATCTTATTTCTCCTTTCTATCATATCAATAATCTTGATTTTTCAAGGACATTGGAAATGATAGAATAATAATGTCACATAATTACTCATTTACTTCATCCCACATAAAACACAAATGTGTCAGTAAAAATCTCAATACTTTCATTACCAGTATGAATGCTAAAGACAGTTAAACATTTTTTGCATATCTTCATTCCTTTCTCCTCTAACTTAAAAAATAATTGTATTTTTTCTACATTGTCAAAATATATATCTACTATATACCATATGCTCTCCTTTCAAACCATCTCTTAGTTTTACTCCTCAAGTGTATTTAATTTTTACCTCCATTCCTTATGTTCATACCTCCAAAGATTGTCTGAAACTTGTTCTCCAATAAATTCCTTACAAACAAGTTGTGAGAACAATGTTCTATGACATCTTGCATGATAATAAGTATTTTGGTTTTTACACTTTCAAGTCAGATGGGCCCTGGCCAGTAACTCAGTTGGTTATAGTGTCATCCTGATACACCAAGGTTGCAGATTCAATCCCCTGTCAGGTGCATACAAGAATCAACCAATAGCCAAAACCGGTTTGGCTCAGTGGTAGAGCATCGGTCTGCCGACTGAAAGGTCCCAGGTTCAATTCCGGTCAGGGGCATGTGCGTTGGTTGCGGGCACATCCCTGATAAGGGGTGCAAGAGGCAGCTGGTCGATGTTTCTCTCTCATCGACGTTTCTAGCTCTCTCTCTCTCTTCCTCTCTGTAAAAAAATCAAAATATATTTTTTTTAAAAAAGAATCAACCAATGAATGCATAAATAAGTGGTACAACAAATTAATGTTTTTGTTTCTCTCTCCCCCTTTTTATTTCTCTCTAAAAGTCAATAAATAAATAAAATGTTTAAAGTTAATTTGACTGAATATAATATCATATGTCAAAACTTAAATTGTAAATTTTAATAATGTGTAGTTTATTGTATATCAATTATGACTCAGTGAAGCAGTTAAAAATACTTGGTCCACATATTTTCTTACTTTAAATATCTGAAATATGTTACTCCACTTTATTCTGGCTTAAAATATTTGTGTCAAAAAATATCTGGTCTTTCATAAGTGATTATTTTTCCTAAGTCACTTGAATGTTTAGTCTCTTCCTTTAAAATACAGTGATTATAGTAAACTTTTTGTGGATGTTCTGGGTTGTTCTGAATTGTTTCTTTCAGATACATGGTGAGCCCTTTTAATATGTAATTTCAAATCTTTTTCATTTCATAAAAGTTTTCTTGAAGTTTATATTACATATTTATTTTGTTCCCTGCCTAATCTTCTAGGAATCCTATTGTATGTACGTTGGATCTTTTACCTAATATATTTGAAATTTTCTATTAAATCCTTTTCATTTATTTCTAAAGCTTTTCTCTTTTGCATCTTTTATTTCCCATAAGACATTGTCTTTTGTGTTTATTGACTCCTGTGTTTGTTCTGGTTTAATCTTCCTTTCCAAATTTTTTTTTTTATTTCCAATTATCTTCTGAGTTCTCTTACTTCATTTCTGAATTTTATTATTCTGGTTTATGTTATTCTTTTATATTTTCTATTCACTTCTTTAGCATGTTTTGGAATATTAGGTTATAGTTTTTAATCTATTTTGTAGGCATTTCTTTCTGGCACTTGCTTATTCTCTTAAAAATTTTATATGGCATTTTTATCTCAGTCCTTTTTTGTTGCTCAATTTTATGTGAAGTTGGTTTTCTTTAACTTGTGAAGGGAGGGCTGACTTAGGAAATTGTTTCTCATTTCATGGCTCTAAAGTTCCCTTTTCTGTATTTTTTTGTGAAGTGTTTAAAAAAATGAAACTCACCTTCTGATATGTTCTGGTTCTTTAGAATGTAGAACCTTTATCACTTTTATCTGTAATACGTTTTGGGTTTTGTTTGTTTGTTTGTTAGTTTGTTTTCCCCTTTGATCTCTGTTCCATTCTACTTGGATTCTTTTCCCAACATCTTATCTGCAGTTTGAGACTTTGTCCTGAAAGGAAGTTTTGGCCAGTGGGTTCTGAGAGTTCATTTCCAGCCTCTTCAGATCTTTCTGCAAACTACTTAAATCACTGATGGCAGAAGTAGGCATACCCCTCCCAGTTTCAGTCTGTATTTCTCAAATGGACTTGCTGAGCTTTGAAGTGAATATTTGCGGATTCCTTTGGATTCTTAGGTTCATCGGGTACTCTGTTGTTTCTCTCAGCTTCTTCCTGCACGGATGCAAATGCCATGCTGCTCTCTTCCTGTCCGTGCTGATGGGAATACCTTATCATCTAGTTTGGTTTAGATGTTGTCTATGAGTATGGGTTTTGTTGTCCTGGTAACTCTGGTACACTTTTATGTGTGTTTTTGGTTTTAAAAATCATGCTATTGCCATCTCCCCAAAAACCAATTAAATTTATTATTTTCTACTTGTTCTCTCTAGATCCTCAGACAGATCCTAAACTGCCTGAAGGGTTGTCAGGATCTCACACAGACTGGCTTACATTAAATGTTGGAGGGCGGTACTTCACAACCACACGGTAGGTGCGTGTGCATGTGTGTAGCTGTGTGTCGGGGGTCCTATGTATCATTTGTTCTTCAATTTACTGATTTCTTTAGAAGATATTGAAATGCTGCTTAAATATACTGCAAACTATTTTTTAGAAAGTTTATTTTAAAGAAAAGAAAAGAAAAATGATTCAGAGATCATTTCTGAGAAAGCATGAGTTAGTATTATGGAACATGCTTTTTAGATATTCAGTAATACTTATGCAATGCAAGTAAAAATTAACAATATTAAAATTCATAGAGACTACAACTGCTTATATTAAAGGTATAGGAAAAATAAGTTTAGGTCAAGAATATTGTGATATAATAGCTTGCAAGACAGATAGAATCGTGTGTGTTTTTTTATAAAATGGGAACTAAAGCAAAGGAAGTGCCAGAGTAGAAGAGATTTTGATAAATGGCAACTTACCGCACGTTTTTGTTCCCCAGCATCGCTCCTACCAGGTGATAGCATGCATCTTTTTGAGAGAACAGCTGGGATCGAGTGTACTCTTGACTTAAATATGTTTGTTTATAAAGACAAATGGAGAAATCAATTTTTTTCCCTGAATTCTTAGGAGCACTTTAGTGAACAAAGAACCCGACAGTATGCTGGCCCACATGTTTAAGGACAAAGGTGAGTGCAACATAGGATTTTTCCATTTTGTGTGATCTCTTTGTATTGACTGTATATCTTTTGTCCTTTATTTTTTAATGATAGCATTATTTTTACACAAGAAAAAAACTTACTGTTATGTTCCACAATTTTTCTTCCACAAATTTCTAACTTTTTTTTCATTATGGGGGACTTCATTTTAATGGTGACACAGGTGTCTGGGGTAATAAGCAAGATCGTAGAGGAGCTTTCTTAATTGACCGAAGTCCTGAGTATTTTGAACCTATTTTGAACTACTTGCGTCATGGACAACTCATTGTAAATGATGGCATTAATTTACTGGGTGAGTTTTTATTATAATGCTTCATGCTTTTGTAAGTTTATAATCTTTATTGTTTTCACTTGCTTAGTAAGTTAGTGTATTTTCAGCCGAGACCATTTTGGCTCAGTGGATAGAGCGTCGGCTTGGGGACTAAAGGGTCCTGGGTTTGATTCCGGTCAAGGACATGTAACTTGGATGTGGGCACATCCCCAGTAGGGGGTGTGCAAGAGGCAGCTGATCGATGATTCTCTCTCATCGATGTTTCTAACTCTCTATCCCTCTCTCTTCCACTCTGTGAAAAATCAATAAAATATATATAAAAAAAAGTATATTTTCATAAAGTTGAAGGTATTATATATCTAAATGTTTTACTTGTACAGTTGACCCTTAAATAACACGCGTTTGAACCACCCAGTCCTCTTACACATGGATTTTTTTTTTTAATAAATAGCATACAGTTGACCCTCCCTGTCTGCAGGTTTTACATCAACATTTTTTTTCTAAACCTCACCTGAGGATATTTTTCCAATTGCTTTTAGATAGAATTGGAGGGAGAGAGTGGAAAGGGAGAGAAGAAAAGAAAGAGAGAGAAAAACATCAATGTGAGAGAAACATCAGTTGGTTTCCTCTAGTCCACACCTCAAATGGACTGGGGAATGAACCCACAATCCAGGTACATGCCCTTGATTGGGAATCAAACCCATCACCGTTTGGTGTGCTGGCCGATGCTCTAACCATTGAGCACACTGGCCAGGGCATCAATAATATTTTCAATGTACAGTTGAGAATACCCAGATGCAGAGGGCCAACTGGATGTATCGTTCTATACCATTTTTTATAAGGGACTTGAGCATCAATGGATTTGGGTATTTGTTGGAGTCCTAAAACCAGTTTCCCACAGATATCAAAAACAACTGAACTATTGGGGGATTAAAAAATTATATGCATATTTTTGAGTGTGTGGGAGTTTTTACCCTTAATCCCCATTGTTCAAAGGTCAGTTGTATTGTATATGAGTGTATATAGCAGCGATTTTCAACCTTTTCATCTCATGATACACATAAACTACTAAAATTCTGCAGCTCACCAAATAAAATATTTTTTGTCAATCTAAAAAAAAGTAGGTATAATTTTTATTTATTCACACCTGTTGGCTATTGTTGTGTTGGCTGATGTCATTTTTTATTTTTTTTATTTGACAGTCTGAGAGAAAAGAAGTCAGGCAGTGCATGTTTTAAAATTCTAGCAGCATACCAGTGTGCCTCTTGTGGGACATCTGTATGAGGCAGCACACGGGTTGAAAATCGCTGATATATTGGCATAGAAATAGTTATAGGCACAAGTAGATAGTCTTGTGGAAAGTCTGAGTCCCCTTTGAGTGTTAAAAATAACACTGATTGAAACTTCCAGTCAAGATGGAGAAGTCTCTGGCACCCTAGGCCCACACAGGGCAATAATTGGGCAGATACACTCCGGATCCCCACATTCCCCACCACTCCTTAAGCCCTACCAAAGTCAGTCACTTGGAGGCCTATGCACTTTGACTCTGCAACCACAGCTGTGTGGGGGCGGGCTGGAAAAAGGACAAGGGCATCTGCCAACATTCTTTCCCTGACTTAAATAATCTTTTCTATACTTTTTTAGCTAAATCTCACCTCGATTCAATTAGTCCACTAATTTGAGAACTATTCTAGTATTTCAATACCTATTTCCCTGAAGCTAACATGAATTTTCTGAAACCTAGTTTGATATAGGAAAAAAAATTATAAAACCTGTAACTTAATAATAATTTAAAATATATAATTTAATATTAATGATTTATGGAGGACCTGCCACGTAGGTGCCAAGTATTATACCAGATAACAAATACACATTATTTCTGACAACTTTGTTTTCATGATAATAATACATTTCATAAATGTCGAGGCGTTGGTTAAGAGAAAGAGTGTAGCTTCTTCAAGTCAAAATCCGAGCTGGGATCAAATCCAGATCTTACTGGTGCTAACAGAAAATGCACTAAATATCACATTCTTTACTAAACTGTCCCTCAGGGACAGTTGTATTTATAAGGCTTTCCTGGAAGTTTTTAAGGTTTAGTTTTGAGCCTAGAATTGGACAAACATTCTTACCACCCTCCCTGGGAGGTTCTGATTTACTCATAAAAACTTGGCAAACTGAGAGTGAGGCCCTTAGAGTCTCATTTTGCTGGGTTTCTACCAGGGACAGATACTGAAGTATGACTGTCCTTCCTGAGGAATCCAGAGAGGAAGCCACTCCGGGGTGGACAGAAGATGTTGTCCCAGAGCAGCTCCCTGAGTGGTGTGCTAGTCCTTAAATGGCCTTTGTTTTGCAGCTGGAATATTGGAGGTGGCATTGGGTTTATCCAAAAAGATTGTAATGTTTTTCCCAGATAACTGCTGTAGTTTTCTTTATCTAATTGTAGTTACTCTTATCTTGGAAACATTTGAAGGGAGAGATTACACCTCTTACTAACTTTGTAATTCTTCAGTCCTTTTAAAAAAAAGTAAACTCAGGCTATTGAAGTATTCATTTTAAAGAAAATAGACCTCGATTTATTTCTACACTAGAGACTGGATACACGAAATTCGTGTCAGAGTAGGCCTTTGCAGCTGCGGTGGCTGCCTCAATCCCTCCATCACAGCTGCCTCCATCCCTTGCAGCTGTGGCAGCGACCTCTGCTTTGTCCAGAAGGTCATCTGGAAGGTCGTCTGGACTGCCATTTGATTTGCATATTACACTTTTATTATTATAGACTAGAGGCCTGGTGCACGAAATTCGTACACTCAAGGCGGGGTCCCTCAGCCTGTATTGTGAGAGGACGCTGGCCAGGCTGAGGGACCCCACCCTTGCACCATCGGGGCCAGGGAGGGACGAGGGAGGTTGGCCAGCCAGGGAGGGGCTACAGGAGGGCTCCAGGGCATGTCCAACCCATCTTGCTCAGTCCTGATTGGCCGGACCCCAGCAGCAAGCTAACCTACCGGTTAAAGTGTCTGCCTGCTGGTGGTCAGTGCACATTATAGTGAGCAGTTGAGCAGCCTTAGCATATCATTAGCATATTACACTTTGATTGGTTGAATGGACAACCAGACACTTAGCATATTAGGCTTTTATTATATAGGATACTCTGATGAAAAGTTTTATTGACAGATGAGAAAGTATATGTAATAAGTCACCAGGACAATCCACAGATTTTCTTTACCAAACTAAGAAAAGTAAATGATAGATTAAAATCCCTTTTATCTTTTAGAAGTCTTTTTTTAAATTGATTCTTTTATTAAAAAAAAAAAAAAAAAAAAAAAAGGTTTCACCACAACCCATTTGGCTCAGTGGATAGAGTGTTGGCCTGTGGACTGAAGGGTCTCAGGTTCAATTCCGGTCAAGGGCATGTACCTTGGTTGCAGGCACATACCCACTAGGGAGTGTGCAGGAGGCAGCTGATTGATGTTTCTCTATTATAGATGCTTGTAACTCTCTATCCCTCTCCCTTCATCTCTGTAAAAAAATCAATAAAATATATAAATATATATATATATATATATATACACACACACACACACACATAAAAGTTTTCTAAATTATACTTTTGACTTCTGCTTTGAAATTTACTTTTATTCATTTCTATAATTTCCTAATTCAGTAAGTCTTAAGATATTTGGGACATACTGATTTAGATCTGTTCCACTGGAAAGGTCAGTGAAAAGTTAAGGTTAGGTAAACTATTTTTTATTGGATTCACAATCAAACCACTATATCAATTATTTGAGGAATATGTGGTGTTAGGATTTTTGGCTTATGGCTTCTTTATAGTAATTTTTAGAAATAATTTTGAAATATGGAAGACTTTTATTCTATTTCATTTGTTTTTCATATTTTTTCTTTTGATAAATGTAAACTACCTACTTTTTTTACAAATATTTTAAAATATCCTATTATGTTCTAAACAAGAGTTATTTTTCTTCAATATTGATTGATAATCTGCTTGTTGAATTTCACTTCTTTTGTGATAATTTAACATAAAGAATTATATAAATATTAAAACGAAGTTTTCTGTAACAGTCACATCCTTTTTATTATGATAGGGGTGTTGGAAGAAGCCAGATTTTTTGGTATTGACTCACTGATTGAACACCTAGAAGTGGCAATAAAGGTAAGCTTCTTTCTACACTAGCCAATATTACATTTGTTGTAGCTATCTCCCAAAATGCTCCACTAATTTCTTAATATCTCTTTTCAAGAATTCTCAACCACCAGAGGATCATTCACCAATATCTCGAAAGGAATTTGTCCGATTTCTCCTAGCCACTCCAACCAAATCAGAATTGCGTTGCCAGGTAATTAAAACAGACATTTAAATGAGTTATGTCAGCAAATCTGTGAGTAATGTTTTATGTTCTTGTAGGATTTTTTTATTTCTGCTTCATTTTCTTTTTTAATGCAAGATATAATCTAATTATGGGCCGTAGCACTGATGTAATCCCAAAATGGTTAGCAAAAAAAGAGCTATGTAATAGCTTTTTTTATTGTCCAATTATTCAAGTTATATCTCACATAGAAGTCTTTGAGTAGTGCACTGAAATCAGCAATTAAAATAAAACATCAATTGTTTGTACAGTCGTGCATGACTAGTCAGTGGCAGATACTTTTTAAAAAAACATATTTTATTGATTTTTTATACAGAGGAAGAGAGAGGGATAGAGAGTTAGAAACATTGATGAGAGAATCATCGATCAGCTGCCTCTTGCACACCCCCTACTGGGGATGTGCCCACAACCAAGGTACATGCCCTTGACCAGAATCGAACCTGGGACCTTTCAGTCCACAAGCTGACGCTCTATCCACTGAGCCAAACCGGTTTTGGCAGTGGCAGATACTTTTATGTTTATGTTTATAGCATTAAAGTTTTTAAAAACCACAATATTTGCTTTTTAAAAAGAAACTATCTTGAATTGTTTAATTAAAAAATTACTCATATATAAAACCCTAAGCGACCTTTGACGCTAAGCGCAGGAGCTACCCTCTGGAGGTGATGGGCTCCCACAGTGGGAGCAATGCTTAATTGACTGACAGGCACCAGACACTGGGCTCATGGCTGGCAAGCACTGCTGCAATGGTGTGAGCCTCTCCCCGCTCCACGGCAGCACTACCAAACGGGCAGCCGGAACAGCGGGCCAGGATGAGTGGGAGTGGTACAGCCCCAGCCCAGGCTCAGGCTATCCCCGCCACCTGCCGCTTCACGCACTACTACATCTCTTAGGGGATGTCAGACTGCCTGGTTTGCCCGATCCCTGCAGGCCAGGCAGAAACCAACTGTCCAACATCCCCCAAAGGGTCCCAGGTTGCTAGAGAGAGCAGGCCAGGTTGAGGGATCTCACCAGTGCATGAGTCCGTGCACCAGGCCTCTAGTGTAAATATAATTAGGTTTAACAAAAAACAATAGTAGGTTGCGGAGAAAAAGGAACCCTCGTGCACTGCTGGTGGGAATGCAGACTGGTGCAACCACTGTGGAGAACAGTGTGGAGTTTCCTCAAAAAACTGAAAATGGAACTCCCATTTGACCCAGTAATCCCACTTCTAGGAATATATCCCAAGAAACTAGAAACACCAATCAGAAAGGATATAAGCACCCCTATGTTCTTAGCAGCACAATCTACAATAGCCAGAATTTGGAAACAGCCTAGGTGCCCGTCAGCAGATGATTGGATCCAAAAACAATGGTACATCTACACAATGGAATACTATGCTGCCATAAAAAAGAAGGAATTCTCATCATTTGCAGCAACCTGGATGGAATTGGAGAACATCATGCTGAGTGAAATAAGCCAATCAATGAAAGAGAAACACCACATGACCCCACTCATTTGTGGATAATGAAGATCATTATAAACTGATGAACCAAAAGATAGATATAGAGACAGTAAAGCAACAAGCAGATTGTCAAATTACAGCGGGGAGGGGAGGAGGATCTGGGGGAGATAATAGATCAACCGAAGGACTTTTATAAATGCATATAAGTACAACCAATGGACATAAAACTCTGGGGAGGGAGGGGATATGTGGGAGGGAGGGAGGGGGGCAAAAAAAAATCATTAAAATATGTAAAAAAATAAATCAATTAATTAAAAAAATAAATAAAATGAATGCTCTACACTTACCATATTAAAAAAAAAACAAAAACAAAAAAAAAACAATAGTAGTCAGCAGGTATGTGTCTAACAGAGATCTCTCTATAGAAAATTCTTCCCATAAATGTGGTATTGCCAGGCTGCACTCTAATGTTAATTGCAAATAGTTTCTTTTACTAGAACCCAGTCAGGACACTGAATTTGTACATCTAAGTTCCATCTGATCGTGTTTTGTAATAAATTCCAAATTACTGAACCACCAATTGCTTCTAAAAAACTTGGTGGTTAGGTAGAATAATTAAATTTAATGTAACAAATAGGTGAAATATGGTGACAATTTGTGTTTTTAATTTCAGGGTTTAAACTTTAGTGGTGCTGATCTTTCTCGTTTGGACCTTCGATACATTAACTTCAAGATGGCCAATTTAAGCCGCTGCAATCTTGCACATGCCAATCTCTGCTGTGCAAATCTTGAACGAGCTGATCTCTCTGGATCAGTGCTTGACGTAAGAATCATTTTTGGTTACAAGAGAAAATTAAATTGTTAGTCTATTGAGCATTCTCAAAGAGCAGAAATTACATCTTTCTCTTACTGAAGCATTTACTTAAACACTGATAAAACTGAAGGTTTTGAAAGTAAAATGGGTTGGTTTTCTAACTTTGGCTCTCTCTTACTCTTCACATATATGTGTTTACATGTATTAGGTACACGTAGATTTGTGTGTGCACATATGTATATGCATGTATGTATAGAAAAAATATCTGTGTTAATTTGAGATTAGATGATACATGTAGAACCAACAGTGAAATTTACTAACTTCTAGCTTTGTTTGTCTGCATATCTATATATGTCTTTTGAATTAACAGCACCTAATATAGTACTTGCTTTTAGTAGTCATTGAATAAATGTTTCTCAAATTTTATAATTTTGGAAGTAGACTCAAAAGCATGATGTTAATTTTCCAACCCATGAACCACAGTATAGTCTCCCTCTTGTTTATATCTTCCTCTATCTCTTTTTTTAATGTCCTGTAGTTTTCTGAGTTCAAGTCTTTTACCTCCTTGTTTAAGTTTATTCCTATGTATCTTAAATTTTTTGTTGTTGTTGCTATGGTAAATAGGATTTTTTGTGTAGTTTCTCTTTTAGAGAACTCATTATTGGTATACAAAAAAATGCCATAGATTTCTGGGTATTAATTTTGTAATCTGCTACATTGCCGAATTCATATGTTAAATCTAGTAGTGTTTTGGTGTGAAGTCCTTAGGGTTTTCTATGTACAATATCATGTCATCTGCGAATAAGGGGAGCTTTATTTCCTCATTTCCAATTTGAATACCTTTTATTTTTCCTCATGTCTGATCACTGTGACTAAATTTCCAGTACTATGTTGAACATGAGTTGTGAAAGGGGACCTCCCTGTATTGTTCCTGATATTAAAGGAAGCGCTTTTAGTTTTTTGCCATTGAGTCTGATTTTAGCTGTAGATTTGTCATAGATGGCCTTTCTTACTTTGAGGTATGATCCCTCTCTTCCCACCTTGTTGACAGTTTTTGTCATATACGGGTACTGAATTTTATTTAATGCATTTTCTGCATTTATTAATATAATTATGTGATTTTTATCATTCATTTTGTTTGTTATGTATCACATTTATTGATTTGTGAATATTGTACCAACCTTTTTATTCCAGAATAAAACCCTCCTGGTCATGGTATGTGATCTTTATAATGTATTGCTGAATTTGATTTGCTAATATTTTGTTGAGGATCTTTGCTTATCAGGGATATTGGCCTATAATTTTCTTTCTTTGTAGTGTCTTTATCTGGCTTTGGAATTATAGTAATGCTGGCCTCATGAAGAGTTTGGAAGTTTTCCCTTCGCTTGAATTTTTTAGAATAGCTTGAGAAGGGTAGGTGTTGGTTTTTCTTTGAATGTTGGGTAAAATTTGCCTGTGAAGCCATCTGGTTCAGGGCTTTTATTTGCTGGGAGTTTTTTAAATTACGACTTCGATTTTATTAATTGTTACCAGCTTATACAGTGTTTTTTGATTCTTCCTGATTGAGTTTTGGAAGATTATATGTTTCTGGGAATTTGTCTATTTCATCCAGGTTATCCAATTTGTTCACATATAGTTGTTCATGATATTTTCTTCCTATCCTTTGTATTTCTGTGATGTCAGTTGTTACTTCTCCTTTTTCTGTCTTCTTTATTCCTTCTCCGTTCCATGAGTCTGGCTAAAGGTTCATCAATCTTTTTCTTTTTTTAATCCTCACCCAAAGATATTTTTCCATTGATTTCTTAGAGAGAGTGGAAGAGAAAGGAAAAAGACAAAGAGAAATATCGATGTGAGAGAAATACATTGGTTGCCTCTTGCACATACCCTGACCAGGGCCCAGGCCAGAGAGTATCCTGCAACTAATCAAACCCAGGACCCTTTGGTCCCAGGTTGGCACTCTATGCACTAAGCCAACTGGCTAGGGCAGGTTTATCAATCTTGTTTATCTTTTCAAAAAACTAGCTCTTGGTTTCATTGATCTTTCATTCTTTCTGTTTGTTTGTTTGTTTGTCTCTATGTCATTTATTTCTGCTTTGATCTTGATTATTTTCTTCTATTTACTCTAGGCTTGGTTATTCTTTTTCTAGTTATTTTAGGTGGAGGATTAAATAGTTTGAGATTTTTCTTGCTTCTTGAGGTAGGCCTGTAATGCTGTGAACATCCTTCTCAGGACTGCTTTTACTGCGTCCCATAGATTTGGGGTTGTTATGTGCTCATTTTCATTTGTTTCTAGGAAGTTTTTTTGTTTGTTTGTTTCTTTCTTTCTTTCTTGATCTCATTGGTACCCATTCTTTGTTTAATAACATGCTATTTAGCCTCCATGTGTTTGAATATTTTTGAGTGTTTATATTGTAGTTGATTTCTAGTTTCATACCATTGTGATCTGATAAAATGCTTGATGTGATTTCAATCTTCTTGAATTTATTAAGACTCATTTTGTGTCCTAATATGTGATCTATCTTTGATAATGTTCCATGAGCACTTGAGAAGAATGTATATTCTACAGCTTTGGGATGAAATGTCCTACATGATCTAGTATATCATTTCCGGTCGCTATTTCCTTGTTTATTTTTTGTTTGGATGATGTATTCAATGTTGACAGCGGGCTGTTCGGTTCCCCTACTATGACTGCATTACCTTCATTCTCTTCCTCATAATACACCATCAGGTATTGTTGTTTTTTTATATTTACTAATAGGTGTTCCTATATTGGGTGCATCTATTTTTACCAGTGTTATGTCCTCCTGATGGATCAGTCTCTTTAGTATTATGTAGTGACCTTTGTTTCTTTTATAACCTTTGTCTTGAAATCTATTTTGTCAGATATAATATTGTTAACCCAGTTTTTTTGTTTGTTTGTTTCCACCTGCATGGGATATTTTTGTCCATCTCTTCACTGTCAGTCTGTGTGAATCTTTTGTTTTGAGGTGGGTCTCTTTTGGACAACATTTATATATAATGTTTTTTTTATCCATTTAGCTGTCCTATGTCTTTTGATGAGAGCATTTAATCCATTTACATTTAAGGTTATTTTTATTTTTAAAAATCTTTATTGTTGAGAGTATTACAGATGTCCCTCTTTTCCACCCATTGATTAATTGCTACTGTAATAAAGAAATAGAAAAATCCATACCCCTAACAAGTTTATCCTTTCCTTATCCACATTTCTACTGTCGTTTGTCATTCCCAGAGCTGTTTATAAAAATAGAAACAAATGTATCAGAGTTCTTACTCCCCAACTTCATCTAAACTGTTAATTATTTTTTAACACAGTTCTAAGTTTGTATTAATTTCAATTAGAAAAGTCTTTGTTGTGAGCAGAAAATAATTGTTAGTATATGGAAGTGAGCTTTACTTCCCATTTTTCTATTTTTTTTTTCTTTTACGGTGACAAGATATAAATTCTGAAACTTTCTAAATTAAAATCATAATAGCTGGAGAGTGAGAGAAAGAGAGCAGTTAGCCTGTTGATAGCTATCAATAGCTCTGGTGAAAGACTGTTTACATTCCTGTATATCTGTTAGAATTTAGAATTAATTTCCAGCTGCTATTTCTGAGATTTTCCAAAAGAGAATAGCCAGGCACCACAAGGCCTCCCCTGTTTATTTACACATTGGTGTTTGTCTGGGTTGGGTTTTTTTTCCTCTCTCTTCCTCTCTCTAAATCTATAAAAATTATAATAATAAAATAGACTTTTTCAGCCATGGAAGTTAAACATTTTTTGTTGCCGAAACAGGTTTGGCTCAGTGGATAGAGCATCGGCCTGTGGACTGAGGGGTCCCAGGCTCGATTCCAGTCAAGGGCATGTACCTTGGTTGCCGGCACATTCCCAGTAAATGGTGTGCAGGAGGCAGCTGATCGATGATTCTCTCTCATAGATGTTTCTAACTCTCTATCTCTCTCCCTTCTTCTCTGTAAAAAATCAATAAAATATATTAAAAAACAAAAACAAAACATTTTTTGTTTAACAACTGTTTGAGCCAATTTTTTCTTTTCCAAACAATATTCTGAATCTTAATCTTTTCTTTGCCAGTTTGCAAATCTCCAGGGAGTCAAGATGCTCTGTTCTAATGCAGAAGGCGCATCCTTGAAACAGTGTAATTTTGAAGATCCTTCTGGTATTAAAGCCAATTTAGAAGGTGAGATTCTGTCTATAATTACCTTTTCTATGGGGAAAACACACCATTAAATAAAAAGCCCAGCAAAGTAATAGTTACAGGTAAATCATGACCATAGCTGGGTAGATTTCCTCTGTCACCATGCTTGGAGAATTTGCACAAAAGTCAGTCATATCTTGGTCTGAGTCATAGGCTAACCAACATTGAGAACTCGGAGAGATCCAGACTCTGACATTTAATGAGGCCTCAATCAGAGAATTAAATGTCAACATCTTAAACTTCCAAACACAGCACATATTCTTATGCTGACCAAAATTAAGAATTTCAGTTTGCACAAAGCCAGACAGTTTTTGTCATTTTTAAATGTAATGTTTTTTTTATGAATTTCTTATTGCTCTCTTGTATAATATCTGTGCACACTGGTCACTTTGTTTACTTGTGTATTTCGAAGGTATAGTACTTTTCTCCCTTGTCAAACTTATGGAGGCATGTTATAAAAGTGCTAATTATCCTAAGACCGAATTGAATTACTCCCTCAAAAATATAGACTAAAACATTCTTAAGTCTGAGCTAACACATCATTATCAGTGAACTCTAGATGAAAGTAGATTGAGACACTGAGATTTTTGGTTCAGAATCCTTTTCAAAAGTTAGAGGGCCCTGTCATCATTCTTCTCCATTTAAGTCTTAAAGTGGTTTTGTTGAAGGTAGGTGACAATACATATTTTCAAGTTCAACTAATCCCCAAATATGTTCACTCAAGGTGCTAATCTAAAAGGTGTGGATATGGAAGGAAGTCAAATGACGGGCATCAACCTGAGAGTCGCCACCTTAAAAAATGCAAAGTTGAAGAATTGTAACCTCAGAGGAGCAACTCTGGCAGGAACTGATTTGGAGGTGAGTCACCAGTTCTTAAAGTTTCTGTTGGCATTGGCCACATGGCTCAGTTACCTGGAGCTTCCTCCCATACACTAAAAGGTTGCAGATTCTATTCCCAGTTCTGGTACATGCCACATTCCTAGGCTGTTGGTTCCATTCCTAATCAGACGCTTAAGGGAGACAACCATCGATATTCCTCTCATGCTGATGTTTCTCTTTCTGTTTCCCCCTTTCTCTCTCTCTAAAAATCAGTAAGAATATCCTCAGGTGAGGATTGGGGGAAAAAGTTTTTGTTAATCTAAAATCACTGAGTACTTCATACAAAATTTATTGAAATCATAAAATAGTTGTATGGCCCTGGTGGGATACCTTAGTTGGTAAGAGCAGTAGTCAGCATACTCATTAGTCAACAGCCAAATATCAACAGTACAACGATTGAAATTTCTTTTGAGTGTCAAATTTTTTAAACTTAAGCTTCTTCTAACGCCACTTCTTCAAAATAGACTCACCCAGGCCGTGATATTTTGTGGAAGAGCCACACTCAACTGGCCAAAAAGCCACATGTGGCTCCCAAGCCGCAGTTTGCTGACCACGGGGTTAGAGTATCCGATACACCAAGATTGCAGGTTTGAGTTCCAGGGCACATACAAGAATCAACCAATGAATGCATGAATAAGTGGGACAACAAATCAATCTCTCTCTCTCTCTCTCCCTCCCTCTCTCTCTCCCCCCTCTTCCATTCCTCCTTCCTCTCTCTCTCTAACATCAATCAGTCTATAAATTAACTGGCTCATAAGAACTTCCGGATGACATGCCAGAACAGCTGGAGGGATGTTTTCCTTTCAAGTGCTTGTTAAGCCTGAATTCCAGAGCAGGATCATTTCCTAAGTCAAGAGATGCCAGTTTCAGATGGGAAAATTCATTTGACATTCTAAGTTCATTTTATTTCTCACTTTTCCTTGAGTTTTTCTCATGTAGATAAGTTTGATAGATGCTTTATTGAACTAATTTATCATTTTTCTTCAGTTTCAATTTCAAACAGTTAATGGGGCCAGATTATTTCGTGAACTATTTGAGAAATTTAACTGGTATCCAGGTTTAAAATCAGATTGAGGAAAGCCTATTCTAAATTGGCATCATATTCTTTTTAATTCTCAAGGTGAAATTTTAATTCGGCTTTCTCATCAGCTCTGTATTCTATGCTTTGTCTTGATTTGCCAATTTTGCCAGCTGGCTCAGTAGCTATGGATAGGCCTGCCTTGGCACTGGCCAGTAGCATTTCCTGTAGTGCTGGGCATGCTCCGTGTCTGTTCAGCACAGTAGCCATCAGCCCACATGGCTTTTGAGCACTGCAAATGTGGGTAGTGTAGGTGGGAAATGAATTTTTAAGTTTATTTAATTTTAATGCATTTAAATGTAAAGGGGCACATTTGGCTAGTGCTATCATATTAAACAGCACAGCCTTATACAATAAAATATGGCATAGACTGGATTGTAGAGAACAAAACAAAATTTGCTGTTCATTTTTTAAAAAATGTTTTGCCCTGTTCTCTTAATAGCTCAAAGCAGCAGAATAGCAGTTCCTATTAAACTTAAAGGCAAGCCCTAAGCTGGTTTGGCTCAGTGGATGGAGTGTCGGCCTGTGGACTCAAAGGATCCCAGGTTTGATTCCAGTCAAGGGCATGCACCTTGGTTGCAGGCACGTCCCCAGCAGGGGGTGTGCAAGAGGCAGCTGGTCGATATTTCTCTCTCATAAATCAATGAAATATATTTTTTAAAAACAAACTTAAGGGCAAAAGTGGCAGCCTACAGCTGAAGATATAAATTAGTTAAGCACCATTACTTAATTTGTTATTATTTGTTGCCATCACCTAAGATGATGACTTTTTTCCCTTGATTTTAGATGCCACGTAGTCAATGGTTAAACAGCAAAAGCCTCCCTCTGTCCGAGTGATTGTAAAGATTAATGAGGTTGACTCTTGGGGGGCAGCAGCTGACATTCTGCCCTAAAAGGCTATGTGCTGTCACCCTTCTCTAGCTATGGTCCCCACCATCCCCAGGGACTTACTCAGAATCTCGTCTCATCTGTCACACTACAATCTCAAGAGAAATTTAAAAGCAGTTTGCAATGATGGTGGTAGTTATGCTGTTATATAGGTTCATTAAAACGAATTGAGCCAAAACCGGTTTGGCTCAGTGGATAGAGAGACCTTGCGGACTGAAAGGTCTCAGGTTCGATTCCGATCAAGGGCGTGTACCTGGGTTGCACACCCAGTAAAGGGTGTACAGGAGGCAGCTGGTCGATGTTTCTCTCCCATCGATGTTTCTAACTTTCTATCCCTCTCCCTTCCTCTCTATAAAAAAATCAATAAAAAATATATTTTAAAGAAAAAACACGAATTGAATTGTGCACATAATTTGGAGGTTAAAAAAAGGTGGTTCGTTGCTATAAAAATGTTAGGGTTGAGGAATGGAATTTAATTATTAAGTAAAATCTGTTTCTCTCAGGTTTTTCAAATAGTGTCTCAATTCTCCCCCCACTGCTTTCATTGTTGTCGTTCTTGGATTGTGGTTAAATTATTTAGATAATATTTACTACATTTGAGTCCACTCTGAATTTTAAATGACTGATTATAAAATACATGATTACAAGGGACATGTTTCCTTGTTAACATCTGTGTGTGTGTGTGTGTGTGTGTGTGTGTGTGTGTGTGTGTGTTGGGAGGGTGGGGAGGGAGTCAGCCAGAGCATCAACTAGAGAGAAGAAAATGGAAATATAAAAAATCTGACTTGTAAAACCGAAATTTTTCAGAAATATCCAAGTTTTATTATATAGCAACCTTTTCCTAACATGCCTAGGAATCGTTTTTGAGAAGGAACAGATAAACTGTAAATCTCCGTATTAGTTACATGTTATTGTTTTTGTCTTCAGAACTGCGACCTGTCCGGGTGTGACCTGCAGGAAGCCAACCTGAGAGGCTCCAACGTGAAGGGAGCCATATTTGAGGAGATGCTGACCCCGCTCCACATGTCACAGAGCGTCAGATGAGAATTCAGGGCTGGAGGAACATGCTCAAGATGAAAATGTTTTCCTTATCACTTTTATTTCTCCACTCGGTTGTCTAGAAGAAGTAACACAGTAAGGAAATGAAAAAGACAGAACCATTTAGAGGATTATGCTTGTCCTCAGTGGTGCACAAGGGGAAGAGTGGCTTTTTCCCACAGTCCGGTTTTCACAGAGAAGCACTCGTCTACCAGCTGTAGGGAAGTAGATTAGATTGCTGCCTTTAGAGTAGAGTCAGGGTTCACCTGGCTTTATAACCAGGAATGGTATCTATCGTATTTGCTTTCAATAGGCATGATGTGGAATTACCATCTTGGTTTGAAATGCATTTGAGGATTTTCATTTATGAGAAGCACAACATATGAAATTGTATTTATTGAGTCTCTGGATGCTTATGGATATTTAAATTGTTAAACTTAGATGAAAATTTCAAGAGGGCGATCGGGTTATAAAAAGCTTTAGGGCCTCTCTTTCTTTGTCACACCATGAATATGGTGAGATCAGACTCCCAAAGGCTCTCTTTTCAAGTTCATTTTAATAATGGTTATTTTTTTAGATCGAAATAGTAGCTGAATTAAAGAAATCCTCTAGTCTTACTGGTTGAGGCAAGAGTTGAAGGAAAGACATCATTGTACATCATTGTCAGCTGAAGTTACAGTGGAACTCTAGCAACAACCTGTAGCAACAGCTTTTAAAGGAGCACTCTTCATAATTTCATTCTAAGAAAGTTCCACTCAGTGCAGACCAGGCAATTTTTTATTTACACTACCAGCCTAGTTTCCTCCTGTACAGTCAAAATAAGCATAGGAAGATACTTCAAAACCAAAAAAACCAAGGTGTGTTACCAATATTTAATTCAATGGCCAAATAGTTTAATCAGGGCCAGCTTAGAACTAGATACTAAGTCTCAAGCCACTGTAATCAACGCTGTAAAATATGAATGGGTATTGCAAAGTCATCTTTTAGAGAGCTACACAATAGAAGTGTAGCTGAAACCCTACAGTGGAGAATGAGGGATTTTAAACTGACTGTTCAATTATAGCCACCAAAAAAACTTAACTACTAAAAATAAATACATTTGGCTGGTCCAAAATGTAATACCAGTCAGTCAGCACCTGTGGTTCTTTAACTTATATTTTCTGGTTTGGTTTTGTTTTAATAATTTTAGCCTCATTTTCCTGAGTCATCATCTCTCTGCAGTAAACGGTGTCCTTACATCTGCCCCCAAAGCAGGAATAGCACTGTATCCAAAGGGATTCCGAATTCTCCAGACTCATCAGTTGAGGCAATGAATTATTAAAACCCACTTTGTATCCTTTGGGAGGATGTCATGTCTTGAATATTTACATAGCTTATTCTTTTATATATACACATGCAAAGCTTTCCTTACAGTGAAGGATATATGCATAGCGGGAGGAGATCAGGCCTTTACAGGTAAAGGAAAGCAACTTCAGAAATGAATTATTTTCTTTGCTTTATTATTTTTACCAAGACAGAGAATTATTGTATTGAGAGATATCTATTTTCATAATCAATATGTGCCTGAATTATATTTAAACCATTTCACTCTGTAGTATATTTTCAACAATTATAGAAGGTGTGGTTCATCACTTAAGGGCACCTCTGTAGACAGAACCTAAAAGTGCAGAAGAATCTGAACAATGAAACATGATAGTCTTAGACACTGCAGAGTTCGGGTCTAATGTATACTGCATTAATAAACAATGTGAAATGCTGAAAAGGAGTTTGTCTGGTTTTTGAAAAGCAATACTTTCTAATTTTTGCTTATATTTCAGTATGCATTGATGACTAGCCCTGAGGGTCTGGGTGGAAAAAGAAATACAGCATAACACTTACTATGATTAGGTTTTTTAAATTAATTTATTTAATTTTTTTAAGTTGATTTGAGAAAGAGAAACATCTATTTGTTCCACTTATTTATGCATTCACTGTTTATTCTTCTTGTATGTGCCCTGAGGGCATCAAACCTCCAACATTGAGTTATTGGGATGACACTCTAACCAATAGATGAGAAGCACAACCAGGTAGCTTATTAACTTATTGGCCCTGGCTGGTTAGAGCATAGGCCAATCTATGTGGCTCTCTCACATCAATGTTTCTCTCTCCTCGCACCCTCCCCTCCCCACCTGCCTCCACGCTCTCCAAAAATCAATGGAAAATATCCTCCAGTGAAAATTAACAAAAGAAGTAGAAGGGCCATTAAAGTAAATTTGTTAGTTTAAAGTAAATTTGCATGTTTAAACATTATTTTATGATCCCCTTAAAATCCACCAACAGGAAGAAATTTCAAAAAAGAAAAGACTGCCCCCCCAAATTCATTTAATTTGTGTCACTTTTGGCTGATGAACATTACCAATTGGCTCTATTAGGTTGTTTAAATACATTGCCCGCCCCCGTCCAAAACATTCTTGCCTGACCACTTGAGAGAATTTTAAGGAGGAAGGAAAGTTTCAAAATAGTAAAACTTCCATTAGGCCTAGTGATGAAACATGTCCATACACAGGGGCAAAAATATAGTTATTGTTGGGAAGGAGGAACAGAAAAATGTTTTATAGCTAAATTATCTACATGGATAAAATTTAATACTCTACTGTGTAATTGTTTAGAGCACATGTGTCAAACACAAGGCCCGCGGGCCAAATCCGTCCCGCCAGGCCTTGCAATGTGGCCCGCACCGTGCTGTCATCACTGCACTCTGCTGCGTTTCCATCACAATGACAGTTTATGACTGTTCAGTAAACCATTCGGCCCGCGATTTAGGCTGGATTTTAGATTTTGGCCCCTTCTCTGATTGAGTTCGACACCCCTAGTTTAGAGCATTGTTTTATGTTATGCTGTAATTTAGCCCACCCACTTCTACACTCTAAAAATCAATGGAAAACTATAGATTCAAAGAAATTTTAGTAGGAAATAATGTAAATTTATTTTCTTAAGATTACCATCACAAATCAATATTTGAAGGTTTTCTCCAGTTGTTCATTTGTGAATTGGCTATTTAATACTATAAATCTACCCTCAAGTCAACTTTAAATCATCTTTTTAAAAAAATTATCACCCGAGGATTATGTTTCTATTAATTTTAGAGAGGAAGAGAGAGAGAGAGAGAGAAACATCCTGCAAACCAGGTATGTGCCCTGACCAGGACTTGAACCTTCCAACTTTTGGTGCAAAGTACAATGCTCCAACCATTTGAGCCACCCAGCCCGGACTGAAACATCTTTAATTTTTGAAAAGCCCTAGAATGTTATTAAATCTCCAAGGAAGTATTATTTTCTTTAAATATATTTTATTGATTTTTTACAGAGAGGAAGAGAGAGGGATAGAGAGTTAGAAACATCGATGAGAAAGAATCACCAATCAGCCGCCTCTTGCACACCCCCTACTGAGGATGTGCCTGCAACCAAGGTATATGCCCTTGACCGGAATCGAACCTGGGACCTTCCAGTACGAAGGCTGACGCTTTATCCACTGAGCCAAACTGGTTTCGGCCAAGTAAGTATTATTTTTAACTGTTTAAAATTAAAAGGTACACCTCTACAAAGAAAAACAGTTACTTTATTTTCCATACCAAGCACCTAGTCAAGGATTAATCTTCTGAAGCCCTTTCACAACCTTAGATATGTCAGCAGGTGTTCAGGAGTTCTTCCTGCTGAGATTTCACATTAGGACAAAAAAAGAGGTTTGCATCTGTCAGTCAACAAGATTACTAAATCTCTATTGTTGCATATTAATAATTTAAAGTGTTTCTTTTAATGCAGATAATGAAGCCATTTTCCCTCTAAAAGCCACACTTTAACAGGAAATTTCTAAATTTAGGGGGAAAAAATGGTAACTCTAAAATCCAATTATTTTAACCCAATTGACTAAATTTAGCTTCGTGGTAAATTGTTCTGTTTTTGGAACTACATAAAGGTTCAAAGTTTATCACTAAACATCAAGATTTTGTTAATTGAATATTTGATGCTATAGAAGAGTTAACAAATCTGACCTTTGCCCTTGGTATCTGTGACCTACAATAATACTAATGCAGACTAAGAGTGCATAAAACATACTGAATGAATTCATAGGGTATGTGGCTATCTTCATCTAAAAATTTCAAAGCATTATTCAGGAATGTAATTTCAGCCGAAACAGGTTTGGCTCAGTGGATAGAGCGTCAGCCTACAGACTGAAAGGTCCCAGGTTCAATTCGGGCCAAGGGCATGTACCTTGGTTGCAGGCACATCCCCAGTAGGGGGTGTGCAAGAGGCAGCTGATGGATGTTTCTCTCTCATCGATGTTTCTAACTCTCTATCCCTCTCTTTTCCTCTCTGTAAAAAAATCAATAAAATATATTTTTAAAAAATGTAATTTCAGCTGATAGAAATAAGAAATCCAGTGATGCTTAACCAGAGCTAAAGTGGTCAATCTGACAGTAAGAGTCAGCAGTCCTTACTCCCTTCTCTTCAGTGCTAACCAAAGACCACATCTGATTCTGCAACTCTATTAGAAGAAGCACATCTCTTTCAGCAAAGAGGAAATCAACTGCTCACTTTTCAAACATAATGAACTTTCATTGAAAGTAGCTTCTCATCACCTTTCTATTATGGTGAGATGATAGTCCACTCCTTCCTGTCAGAATGGCCCTTAAATTATTCAGAGTATAAAAAATAATTTAATCACATTTTATTTTTAGAGTTTCCATTTGCAACTATACTTTTAAGATGTATCCCCTTCTATAACTTGTCCTGAGGATCTGACAGCCTCCAGAGATGGATGAGCAAAGCAGAGGAGTTTATTTGGGCAGGACACCATTGCTCTTTTCTCTGAAATCCTTGCAAATGTAATTGTTCCAGAGGACAGTGGGCAACAACTGATTGATTACCATTCTACCCAAGGAGAAGCTGCCAATCCTGGCTCTATAATGACCAAATATTCAGTTATTTTGAACCATTTTACTTTCCTATATAATATTGACTAATATGCAAATTGACCAAATGATGGAACAACTGGTTGCTATGACATGCAATGACCACCAGAGGGCAGACACTCAATACAGAAGCTGCCCCCCATGGTCAGTGTGCTCCCACAGGGGGAGCACCACTCAGCCAGAAGCCGGGCTCACAGCTGGTGAGCACTGCGGTGGTGGCGGGAGCTGGCCCACGCAGCAGCGCTAAGGATGTCCAACTGACGGCTTAGGCCCTCTCCCCTAAACCAGCAGTCGGACATCCTCCGAGGACTCCCGGACTGCAAGAGGGCATAGGCTGGGCTGAGAACCCCTCCTCCCCACAGTGCATGAATGTCATGCACCAGGCCTCTAAGTGTATCATAACAGTCCCTACATTCAATCGTGCAAGAAAATTTAATTCTATGTCAGATTAAACATATCTTTGTTGCAGAAATAGAGGAAGCATTGGGCATAATCTGGTTAAAGACCTTTGCCTTTCATTCATTTATTCATACTAACTAGAGGTCCCATACACAAAATTCATGCACAGTGGGGGTGCGGCCCTCAGCCAAGCCTGTACCCTCTCCAATCCGGGACATCCCCCTCGCAAACTGGGACCGCTGGCTACTAACCAGTTGCCTGCCTAACAGCTTGATCACCACCTAACTACTCTCCTCCCAGCCTGATGGCCCCCAACTGCCCTCCCCTGCCAGCCTAATCACCCCTAACTGCCTCTGCTTCAGCCCCCATCACTGTGTATTTGTCTGGAAGGAAGTCGGATAGTAGGAAGATGTTTGGTCTCCCAACCTAATTAGCATATTACCCTTTTATTAGTATAGATATTTATTGGATGCTAACTATGAATTTATTAACAGATGTTTAAGATGAGATCCTTGACTATCATGAGTCACAGCCCACTGGTAAATTAGAGAAAGACAATTATGTACTCAAATAATGTAATAAAGATCAATGGTTTTCTGTCTTTTAAATAATTGTACTGTGTAAACATATCCAAGGGTTCACTGCTAGGTTGAAGCATCTATCTATAAAATTTGGATAATAGTATCCACTTTGCAGGACTATTAATAATGAGAGAGTTTGACCTTATAGCAGAAAACTATTATTTCTCATCTTTGTGCTCCCACTGCTTTTAGTACAGTGATTTGCATATTTTAACTGGGTATGTAAGCATTTATTGGAATGAGGTGAACTGTTGAGCTAAGTCTTCTCTAGATGGTCTCGCGCTTAATGTATTCTAACTGCAATATTCCTGCTTACGTTTTTTATGCTATAGAAGGCTTTCAAGTCAAGGAGGAAGCCTGTTGTGTGGGAGACTGGGGGATTTTCCAACCCATACAATATACTTTAGGGTTCTACATGGGCTTGGTGTAGTGCCTACAGTTATTATTATTTATAAATCAATTCCTTTACAGATCTAAGTGCTGAGACCAGCGCCCAGGCACCTTCATGTCAACTTCTTTCTATAATTATTACATGGCCTCCTTTGTGTGTATTCAACATCACTTACTCTAAGACAGCTGTTGTCCTTGAACTTTTGATAGGTCTGTCAATTTCTTCAAGGAAAGCCTTCCTGGCTAGGTTTTAATCTCTTTGAATTGTGGCCTTAGCTATGAAAGTCTTTGCTGAGGTTTTAATGGGCAAGATTTAAGTAAATTTAACAGATATACCAGTGGGTGTTCCAATTACACACTCCATTAAAGGGCTTTCTGTGAGGATTAAAAAAAACGTACTATTAATAAATAGTCCAAGTGCAGTACAATTTACCAGCAGGAGAGATTTCAGGGTCCTGGAAAAGTTTCGTATAAAAATGAAGCTAGGAAAAATGAAAAGGCACAGCATTCAACACACTCCAGAGGAAGCGTGACATTCTTTGGCTCTTTGCTCTCAAACAGGTAAAATGCTTGGTATTTCTAGCACTTTGTAAAGACTGCATGCTATCGTTTGTCCATGGGGCTTTTACACCGTACAGGCTAAGTCCAGGTGTGACCCGATGGTGTCTAAAGAAACTTTGGCTTTAATGGCCATTGTCACCCCGACCACAGAGATCTAGCCTTTGGGGAGTTGTAATAACCATTCGTTGACCAGAATTTGATTTCGTCTTTAGCCTCTTCCCATCAAATGAAAATTAATTTGAAGATTCTTTGCGAAAATTCCACATATCGTTAGATCATTTGAGACCACCTTAGCCAGGGAGACCTCTGGCCAGGGGCCTCAGTGCATTGAAAGGTGCTGAGTGAGTCCTCTCTCACAGATAGTCCAGCCACACCAATGCATGGAGACTAGAGGACAGATAGTCAGCAAGATGTAATTAGTACCTGCTGAAACCGGTTTGGCTCAGTGGATAGAGCGTCAGCCTGCAGACTGAAAGGTCCCAGGTTCGATTCTGGTCAAGGGCATGTACCTTGGTTGCCGGCACATCCCCAGTATGGGGTGTGCAAGAGGCAGCTGATTGATGATTCTTTCTCATCGATGTTTCTAATTCTCTATCCCTCTCTCTTCCTCTCTGTAAAAAAATCAATAAAAAATATATATTTAAGATGTGATTAGTACCTAATGTAGCCATTTAATGTCAAAAAACATACTTTTTAGCCAAAAATTTTCAGTAGGTGCTACTTATCAGAGTAGATGGCCTAATTTCCTTTCCCCTGGAAATGACACAGTTGAAAATCAATGACAAAAGGGGAGAAGGTTAAGACAAAAAGGTGAACTTCGTAAGGGAGAAATCATGAGTTTGGGTAACAAAATAATAAAAATAGAATGTTTTAGCTTAAAGAACTGCATTTGTCCCCAATGGTTAGGAAACTCAAGACACGCAAGGGGGTATGTGCCTGTGTGTGAAAATTGTAGACAACTCCTACCCCCACCTTCCATGGGGATAGTGACACAACTGTTAGGCTTTCCCCCAAAGAGGTCTTTAGCTTTTCTTCAACCCAGTCGGGCTCTATTCTGATTGTTGCACTGATGTTTATTAGAATGGAGCCAATTCCAAAACTTCTAGCTGGACTTATTCTGTTGACACTGTGTGTGGTGAGCTGCACCAGCCAGCACTGGTCCTATGGATTGCGCCCTGGAGGAAAAAGAAATGCAGGAAATTTGATTGACTTATTTCAAGAGGTAAGTCTCTCTCACCTTCCAAAGGAGACGTGGCTTATTTGGCTCAATAATCAAATATAGTAACTATACTCATATTGTGGGTGTGTCCACAATACTACCATAGACTCCGTCCTAGGTATCTGGGGGTGATAAGATACATACACAGTAAAGTCTATCCCTGCTTTCAATTCAGATGAGGACTAACAAGGCAAAGAAAAGGAACAACCTCAAGAGAATACAGCAGCAACTGCTCATTCTGCTCAGAGCACACAGAATGGCCAAAGGAATTGGAAACAACAGATGGAGCCAGGGTCTCTAGGGCAAGATAATCCTTGAGAGTTTGAAAGAAAATCTTAGAACTTCTGCTTATGTTTTTTTTTCTTTTCTTATCTTTTTAAAATACCTACAATTTATGTCAGCAGCACATTTTTATAACTTATAAATACATATCCTTATCAATGGTGCATGCTCTATACTTGCTTTTTACTAATATGGGTATTTAAGCATAGAAGCCAGAGTCTGCTAGAGCAGAGGAGTAAGCAAGCTCAAGGAGACAAAACATATACTGGAAAATAGGCTGGCTTTCATTTCATATAAATTAGATTTCAGTACTGACAGGGACTTGGTTTGCTTGGTTTCCTTAATTTATAAAATGCAACTTCTTGGGATGTGAGGATTCCATGAGAGGGACCGTAATATGTAGCTGGTTAACCCAAAAAAATGTCATGGATCTATAAAAAACAGTTCTTGCCATTATTTGTTTTTTAATTAATGGGAAATAAACTTGGCCCTAAAGGATGTTGATTCGAGGCTGGGACACTTAATATAAGCTGAAAATGGGAAGCTTAACTCGAGGAACTTAAAATCACTGGAAAGAAATCTTTTTGGAGAATAATAATAATTTAGTATGAAATATAGAAGCCCCAGAATTTGAAGTTTCCTTTACACAGATTGTATGTGAAGCAACTCTCATTTAACTATATGACATACTTACTAAAAATTAGAAAGTAAAAATCAACCCTCTTCATAACTATAACTCTGGCATATTTTGTATACTGTCTTCTCCTGAGTTAGAAGTACTTCATCCTCAGCATCTCCAGAGAGGAAGTCTCTCTGCTGCCTTCCCCAGCACCTCCACAGCCTGGCAGACGTGTGTTCCTCAAGTCCCCATCCTAATCCCGCACCTTTCTCAGTCCCGCATCCACCTTGACCCCATTTTCTACAGATGATTTTTAGTGGAAAGGGGAAATCCTGTTTCATGTCTCTATCTCCATCTCCAAGAATCACATTCTTTTACTTCAGAGAGCCAAAGAGGTTGATCAACTAGCAGAACCTCAACACTTGGAATGCACCCTTCACCAGCCACCTTCTGCCCTCAGGGAGCTGAAAGGAGCGCTGGTAAGTGACAGTAAAAATAACGTGCGGCACCCCCCCCCCCCCTTCGTTTGGCTCAGTGGACAGAGCTTCAGCCTGTGGACTGAAGGGTCCCCAGTTCGATTCCGGTCAAGGGCACATGGCCAGGTTGTGGGATCTGTCCCCAATGGAGGGCAATGCAGGAGGCAGCCAATCAATGATTCTCTCTCATCTTTGATGTTTCTATCTCTCCTTCTCCCTCTCCATCTCCTCTCCTCTGTTAAGTCAATAATATATATATTTTAAAAAATAAAAAGGTAACATGGAGCTTTAGAAATGTACTGGCCCTTGAGTACCACGTTGTCAGTTGTCCACTTAGGGCAACCGCTTTTCAGCCACTTCGCAACTTCCCTTCCTAACTGCCTCACTATCTCATGACACCCCCTTTCGGTGGTTAGAGTACAATGGCTGGGACTTTTCTTTCTTTCTTTCTTTTTTTATTTCATAAATTGAGTTGAAATCACCCTATAACTGTTATCTACTAATGTTGGCTTTAGCCTTTAGGATGATGGACAAAACAAATCTCTGCCCACTGCTCCGTGTCAGACCTTCAGTATGTCCACATATTCCTCAAATATACACCCCAGACTCTTCTCTAGGTAACCATCCTTCTCACCAATTTTTCAGTTGTCCTGGTATGGCGTTGTGGTCCCTGCAAAATGCAAAAATAAAAAATGGTGTCCTCGCCCAGATGGTGTGGCTCAGCTGGTTGAACATCATTCGATGTACCAGGAGGTTACTGGTTCAATTCCTACTCAGGCAACATACCTAGGTTGTGGGTTCCATCCCTGGCTGGGTTGGGGCACATCTGGAGGGCAACCAATCTATGTTCTCTTTCACATGGATGTTCTCTCTCTCTCTCTCTCTCTCTCTCTCTCTCTCTCTCTCTCTCTCTCTCTCTCTCTCTCTCTCTCTCTCTCTCTCTCTCTCTCTCTCTCTCTCTCTCTCTTTCTCTCTCTCTTTCTCTCTCTCTCTCTCTCTTTCTCCTTTGCCCCCACCCCTTCTCTTTCTCTCTAAAACCACTAGGCATATTCTTGGCCTTTAAAAAATGGAAATATAGTAACCCAATGTAGACTTGATTTTTTTAAAAAAATACAAAGTGAATTGAATATAGAACAGAATCTTGAGGTCCGTGTGGGTGTTCTCTGAGCCCAGGTCCACTTGTTTGTACAGTTAAGAGGCATGGCAGGTAATGATGTTGTGCTCAGGAGCAGGGAAAGACTGAGTAGATCATATGTGAAGTTAAACTATAGTTTTGGTTTTCTCCATTGACTTGAACTTCCACACCCATAGGAAAAAGAAAAATGCAAGCAGGCATCTTTATTTCCTGCATGACAAAATATTATAGCAAGCACTAAAATTTCCCAAACATGACATTAGGAGAAGGAATTGAAGCAAAGGTTTGGTTAATAGCAAACTGATAGTTCAGACCCTTCTTTTGCTGTTTTCCTTATGTCCTATCCTTAAATTATTGATGTAGATTTTATTATAAACAATTTTAAAAAACATGATTGTATATCTATTTAGCATTTTTAGTGCACAAAACAAATGAATCTTTTATTTCTATTTTAATTATTTAGAAATAATGTATCAAAGCATGCATAAAAAAATTTAGCCAGTAAAAGCAACCCTAATATATTTGTTATTCACATATCTTTCAGGAAAGTCTGATTGAAGAGGAAACTGGACAGAAGAAGATTTAAATCCACTGGTCCAAAAGGAATGACAACACAAGCATCATTCTGACTTGGAAATCTGTGACCCATTGGATATCTGTAGATTGTGTGAATTGTGTGAATCTGTAGATTGCCAAGATGCATGTATTTTATAATGAAGTAGTGTGAATAAAGTGGCATAAATGTTAACTAAGTCTTTCTCTAACTCAAACCTGTGGTGGGGAGGGACATTGTAAGCCACAAAGGGGAGTCCTCCAGATGTGTCTGCAGAAGCAAATGAGAGGAGAAAGAATACAGTCAACACTACTGTTGGCCAGGAATCTTAGGCTCTCCTCCATCGCCACCCTGTCCCCACAGGGCATCAGCCCCATGTTGGGCTGGGCCAAAAAAGCTGATTCAGCTACAGTGTTCTATGGGCTTGTAGTTTTGGTTTTGACCATACTCTATAGAAGTTAGATGGGGTCCGATTGTCTCTAATTCCTTTGACAGTCAATTAGAACCTGAGAGAGGCCTAGGGAGGCCTCTCTGGGCTCCTAGTTCGTTGCTTCTTCTGCCCCCAGGTGGTCTCTCCAGGTTCATCTAAGCAAGTGGAACACTCTGAGTTTTGGAACCACAACCTAAACACAATAGTGTTCACCTGCCCAATCTTCTTGTTATTTTCCCCTGCACTATGGAGTGTAGAGTCAGTTGAAGACAGGTGTTCCCATATCCCTTGGTCAAATAGCATTGCCACCATACATTCTCTACAAAGAGAGCCAGATTTTGTGCTAGATACATGCATATTTTCATTACCCCTCATAATGACCAGGGGGAGAGGTATTATGGACTTCCCTTTGAAATGGTGAAACTGGGGCTCTAATAGTTTGAGACAGGCCCATTCCACTCTGTCGGGTCCCATGGTCAGTGATTCTGTATTGCACTATTATGAGGAGCCAATGGACTTGGACCTGGGAGCTCAGTTATTTTGTTAATTGGAGCTGAGAAAGGATACTGAGGCTCCTGTGTCAACTTAGTTTTACTGGTAACCATTTCGCTATGAGGTCCCAGACCTGTAACACTAACATTCTCATTTATCTCTATAATGCCAACAGACTCAGAGACCAGGTGGAAAACTCAAATTTCAGATAACTGGTTTGGTGTGACAGCAGCCAATTGTGCCTGTATTCACGTGGCAAAGACCTAGGCCTTTTTTCCTCTTTTAATTAAAGAGATGAAGCCTTCCTCCTCCCTTCCCTGGCCCTATGTCTCTAAAAAAGGGCAAGAAAGACCTATATTAAGGAATTTAAATATGGGTCAGAAACATTCTATGGGGAGAAAACCTCCCCTGTACAGTAATAAATATCACCATTTGCAAAATCTCTAAAACTGAATCAAAGACTTCTTCACTCCCGCTTTATAAAATTAGGCAGTCATGTGGTTTATACTCTACTTTATGACACATCACCCTCAGTAGGGTGTGTGCAGAAGGCAGCCAATCAATGATTCTCTCATCATTTTTTTTTCTCTCTCTCTCCCTTCCTCTTCTTCTATGAAATCAATAAAAATATATTTTAAAAAGTTTTATAAAAGCAACATATTTTATACATTCTGTTTGGAGTCCCAGGTTTCCTTTGCCAAAGCTATGATGTGCACTGACCATTAGGAGGAATATGCTCTGACCAGTAGGTGAGTTTGCTGCTGGGGTCCGACCAATTGAAACTGAGAGAGATGGGCTGGACATGCCCTGGAGCCCTCCTGTGGTCTGTCTCTGGCTGGCCAACTTCTTGAGTCTCTCCAGGGACCTGATCATGCACTGGTGCAGTCCCTCGACATGGCCTGTGCCCTTTCGCAATCCAGCACCCCTCAAGGGATGTCAGAGAGCTGATTTAAGCCCGATCCCACAGGTCAGGCCCAGGGACTCCTTTGGTGCATGAATTTGTGCACTGAGCCTGTAGTCCTATATAATAAAAAGCTAATATGCAGATTGTCCCCTCCACCAGAGTTCGACCAGGAGTTCAACCAGGGTGTGGGGCCAGCCCGCCAATTGCTTGCAGCCCCTCCACTCAGTTGGCAGGGCAAAATTGGCCTCGATCCGGTGTGCCAGGTGGACCCCACCCATGCATGAATTCATGCACCAGCCTCTAGTATATATATGTTTTTATTGACTTCAGAGAGAGGGAGAGGGACAGAAACATCAATGAGAAACATCAACATCAATCACTGCCTCCCACATACCCCCTACTAGAGATGGAATCCACAGCCTGGGCATGTGCCCTGACTGAGAACCCAAGTGACCTCTATTCACGGATCAACACTCAACCACTGAGCCACATCAGCTGGGCTAAAAGTAGTATTGTTCAATGTGGACCTAAATCCCAAATGATTTCCCAGGTCTATTGATTTAAATCTGATTTTTAAACAAGCATCTGATGAGTCTTATGTACACAGACATTGGAGCATTTTTGCTCTAAGAAACAATAGATTGCAAATGTTTGATAGAGCTGAAACATTAAAAAATTCTTATGCATAAAGCCAGGACTTAAACCAGGGCATTTAAGAGGAACACCTTGAACACCAATTTCCTAAAGCTGTCATTTCATCCAAGGTAGTTAGTGGTTCTCACTCTTGCCCAAATATTGGAATAACCTGAGGAGATTTAAAAAAAAAATAGTGATGTCCAGGTCCCACTCCCTGCCCTCAGAAATTCAGATTTCATTCGTCTGGGGTATATCACCTCTTCCCAAGTGATACTGTTGTCCAGTCTAGTTTGAGAATTGGTCCCCATCCTGTCCATCTAAGTTATTAGATACTCCTTTTAACCTCTTTTTTCCTCCCCCTTTTACTTCTGCCTAATTATTTGTGATGAATGAGTAAAGAAATAGAATGTATTGTATTGAATGAGCTGGTCAGCTCAGATGCCAAAGGGATGGAGAGGTGGAGGGAAGAGAAAGAACCAAATAATTTGCAGTTTTTAATGCTTTGAGGCAAAGATAGTCATCCCCCCAGTACAAGTTTAAATTAATAGACTAGCACTGAAAAGAGGTCAGAAGGGACTCTGGTTGAGATGTGTCATAATGGAAGCTTCAATAAAAAGTTCGGAAGTGATTTAATTTCATTAACATACTAGAGGTCTGGTGCATGAATTCGTGCACAGAGGAGGTCCTACCAGCCCACCCTGATGGGAGCTGATCAGGCTCAGGTCAGTGGGGAGGAGGGGACGCAGGAAGTTGGCCAGCCAGCCCCACCCCCAATCAGGGTTGGGGTGCCAATCGGGGCCTCCATGTGTGTCATAGCAACCAGTCATTCCACCATTCTGGTTGCTTGGCTTTTATATACATAGATAATAAACTGAGCATACAATGAACTTTAAAATGCACTTCCATTTTTAATTTAAAAAATAAATAACAGCAAATCTGAATACAATTTTTTTTACTTCAATGCACATTTTCCTAACTGTCCATGTTTGAATCCCAAGTAGTTTACAAAAATCATGGCAACAGGGCTTTTGACAAAGTTGAAATGAATAACTCAAGACACGGCTAATGGATGAGTTTGAGCAGGAATACTGGAGAACAACTTTGGCTGAGTTATTAAGAATCAGCTTGAAATCATCAATGGGGAAGGAAAACTTTTTCTTTTTGTAGATTAGAAGTGGCACTCCACTCTCAACCCACCCAAAGAGGAACTTACCTTTTCCAACTTAATTTTAAAATCCCACTTGGTCATGGTGTAGAGACTTAAAAGCCTATAGAAACTTCGCTTCTTTCCAATTCACCATTCACTTAGAATAAAAGAAAGTTGGTGCTGAAAGGATTCTAAAAATTATGTAACCTCAGTGTGTGTGTGTGTGTGTGTGTGTGTGTGTGTGTGTGTATATATATATATATATATATATATATATATATATATATATATATAATTAAAAAAATTTTTTTTACATGAGGAAACTGAAGCCCAATATGACTGGACAACATATTGACTTGCCAAAAAGTATGCTATTGTTTTGTATTGTTTTTCTTTTCATTATACCTAAGAGTAAGAGGAAAAAAGGAGCAAATTTGAAGTTCATTAGGTCTGGATCCCAGAGGTGGTGACGTGAGTGTATACCAGCTAAACATCATCCATCTGTACACAAAGATTTGAGCACCTAACTGCATAAAAGTTATGCCTCGATTTTAAAATAAGGAATGGCCCCATGATCTGGATAGAGTAGCAACAGGGGAAGGATTCTGGCAGCTTGGAAAGCGAACAATGGCTGCTTTAGTTCTTGTTTTTCCTTAAAGATTTGCAGGGACAGGAAGTTTTGAAGGGTGTCCCTGGCAGGAGAAAATGCCTGCAATTCTGGAGTCAGGTGTGGAGGTGGAGGGGTGGGCAGCATGGCCCAGGAGCCTCACTTATTTAGGGGTTCACTTTCCTTTAATCCCACTCACTTCCTATCCCACAGCACACAACCATCTTTGTACCCTGGGGCTGGTCCCACTGAAGACATTGAACTGCCACATCCAGGGAGTCTAGTACAGGGTCTGGCATTTAACAGAAGCCTAATATATCTTGGGGGGGGGGGGGGGGGGGGGGGGGGGATCAAAGAAAGAAAAGTCACCAGGACAGAGAAAGAAAAGATTAAAAAATACCCCATAAACCAATATTCTCTAGGGTTGTGACAATTTGGGGCTAATTTCAATGTTTTTTCAATAATACTCCAGAGTTCATCTCAGGGAACATAAGAACCAGTTCTTTCTCTTTTTGTTCCTGCCCCTCATCTCTCCTACACTTAACAATCAAGGCATATCTTGCAGCCTTCCTCTGTGACTTCAGAACACAGATGATTTATTCATGACCTTTTGTCAAGGATCACTCTTCCCTCTCCAATCCAATGGCTTCCCAAAGAGATGAACCTTCCAATGTCCTGTAATCTACGATTCATGATATTACCTAGAATCCCTTCTGTTTAGAAGGAGAGACCCTGTTTCCTTTAATGTGGGAAAGGAACCACATGGGGAATGTTATTATCAAAAAGAGAAGGCGCCCGGTACATGTGCACCAGAGTCCCCAGCCCAGACTAGGCCAACAGCAGGACTCGCTGCCACCACACTGTAGGAACACATTTGAGTTTTTTCTTGTCCCCAGTTTACATCGTTCTATCTTAATGGCATGAAAAGTGGGCGAGGCATTCGGGTCCCCTCCAGGCACTGTCCCCTCAGAAGTGGCTCCAAGCTCTGCCCAAGCCTGGCATGGCCTTTCTATTCCCTTCCTTTACTTGGGTCCTTTCCATTTATGAATACAATCCACCTCGGTTCTTATGATCCCTGTCTCTCCAGTCATAAGTAATTACATAAAAGGCTCCAAAAGATGAGAGGGACTGGATGTACACTAACTGGCACTCACATTCCAAATGATCTTAAAAAAAAAAAAAAAATACAGAATATCAATAATACTCCCAGAGAGGCCCGGACCTTATTCTGGTCGAGCAGAGAAAAGAAAGGACCCTTAGGTGAGTCCCTACTACTTCACATATTTGATCTCCTTTGAACCTCCTAGCATCCTGTGTGGCAAGTATTAACCCCTTTTTGAGAGGTAAGGGAATGAAAGCTCACAACATTTCAAATAATTTGAAGGAGTTTGATAATTTGAAACCAAATGGCTTTACTTCCAAAGCCCAAGCTCTTTCCATTACACCACGTTGTAAGTTCTCGTGGGTGAGTGAAGACCAGCCCTTTCCCCATCACTTTATATATGCCTAGCCATGCCCGGCCACGGCGTCTCGGGGGTTGAGCATCGACCTATGAACCAAAAGGTCACCGTTCAATTCCCAGTCAGGCACATGCATAGGTCGTGGGCTCCATCCCCAGTAGGGGGCTTGCAGGAGACAGCCAATCAATGATTCTCTGTCATCATTGATGTTTCTCTCTCTTTCTCTCTCCTCCTCTCCCTTCCTCTCTGAAATAAACAAAAATGTATTTAAAAAAATAAAATATGCATACTCATTCCTTGAGGATTGCAGGATATATCCTTGACCCTGTGGTGAATGAGTCTGTCTCTCCTAAATGAGGGGTGGTCAGACAAGCACACACACACAGAGCCAGGCAAGCAAACCCAAATTCTCGGAGGTGGAATTATCTCTGTCTTCAAGAAAAGGGGATTCTGCCACATATAGGAGACCCTGTTGAGTCCCCCACATGTTGACTTAGCCCCATGGACAGCAAACTGCGGCTCGCGAGCCACATGAGGCTCTTTGGCTCCTTGAGTGTAGCTCTTCCACAAAATACCACTGTCTGGGCAAGTCTATTTTGAAGAAGTGATCCTTAGAAGAAGTTTAAAAAATTTGGCTCTCCAGAGAAATTTCAATCATTATACTGTTGCTATTTGGCTCTGTTGACTAATGAGTTTGCTGACTACTGCCCTAGGGGATCCATAGTCAATGGGCTGTTTAGTTGGCCACAAACACCAAAGTAGGATAGAAATATCGGGGCCATTTCCATTGCTTTAGCTAAGGGTGTGTATTAAAGAGTCTCTCAGCATTGTCTTCTACATATAAGTGTTATCTGGGTGTGGCCTCAATTAGCAAGCTGGGCTGTTAGTAAGAGTCTCTAGTAAGGATTATCCGTCTTTAACCTCAATTTTCTTACCAACAAAATAAGGGGGTTGTTTGTATGACTTTAAGGCCCTTCTATCTCAAAACGCCTTTAATTTTGTGGCTGTTGATGTGTGTAGGCGATATTCGATCACCTTAACCACATTAGTACCATAAACACAGAATCAAATTAAATCCACAATCAAGAGGAATAAATAACCAAAAGGCGGTATTGCACTGTATTCTCCAGGGTAAAACCAGGCTGCAGAGAGGGGCTGCCGAGCCATCCAAATGGGGGCTGGGAGAGAGACTGTTGAACCGGGGCTTCTAATGCCCTTATATCCAGTGATTTGAGCTCAGAAGAGGTAACGGGACAAGAAACTGTGCAAAAGGAAGAATTTCGAAGGAGTCACAGTAGGAAGGCGCCACTGCTGTGCATTGAGGGCCATCAGTGGGCAGTGGGGAGGACCCCTGAGGGGTGCGGACAGCTTCCCTGTTACACAAGTGGGCGCGGGTGGGGGGACGCAGGGGCTGGGGCTCACGGGAGTGCATGGTGTGTCAATAACGACAGCCATTCATACTTGAGAGCAGCCAGTCTTCATGAAAAAGGTGTTCTTTTCCTCAAAAAAGACATAGTAGACATAGAAAGTGATGATTGTTTCAGAGTACTTGATATCCGTCTCTCCCCATCAGTGATAGGGGGTGGCTCACGTCCAAGTGAGAAAACTCTGCCACAAAGCACATCTGTCCGGCGGCGGCAGCAGAGCAAGAAACGCATCCCCGGAGTGGGTTCCTGGGGTCGCAACAACCACCCCCCCCCCCCCCCCCCACAGCTTTCCAGGCTGCAGCTGGTCCCGCTGGCTGGAGTTTAAGGATGGCGAGGGAGCTCGCTCTCTCGAGAATCGCACAGGACAGGTCCCTCGTGAAATTCCACGTAGATTCACACTGCCGCACGGCCTCAGGCACGATCGGATCGAAGGCAGGGAAGAACCAGACCAGCTGGGAGCTGGTGAGCCTCCGGCCAGAGCAGGAAGGCAGGCAGCGGGGGCCTGGCGGGAGGACCCTGCCTCGGGGTGGCGGCCGGGGCGCTCTGCGTCTCAGAGGACACGGCCGTCACTGGGGCCCGGGCTCCGAAGGGACGCCGGATTTCCGAGCTTTGGGAGGGGGCGGGGGTGGGACTTTGGCTTCTCTTCGCACGGGCCGTGGGGGGGCGATCTGAGGGAGCAAGGGGAAGGAGACATGAGTCCTCTTTCTTCCTCGCCCTGCCGTCTCCTCCACATTTCCCACCCTGCGTTATTAGCTCCTGACCAACCTTTGCCAGGTGGGAAGGGAAGGGAGACTGACTTACCCCCCACCCGCCCCTTGTTTGCCTGGAGTGTGTTCTACACCCAGCACTGCTCTGTCCCCAACACGTGGGTACTGGGCGCTCAATAAAACATTTGTTAAACGAGCGAAGGAACCCTACCAGAGGCCATTCCGGAATGACCGTCACTCACGCAGAAGTAAATTCCCAAATATAAACCGGAGCTCGGCCTGTCTCCCCGCTCCACCCTGGGTGGGAACAGAGAATCGCTCTCGCTTCCACCCGATGAGAAGGCCTCCCTGCACCCGCTCCTTCCCGCTCACAGCTGCCCTGTCTCCTATGGTCTCAGGAATGAACCAAGACTGGACCAGGGACAAGTCCTGTGGGAAACCTGTCCCCTGAAAAGCCTGGAGAGGCCAGGGCTGCGTTCCCACCAGGGTGCCCTCCGGCCCCAGCGCCCCTACCTCCGAGGAGTTCCTCTGGCTGCTTTTGGGGGGCGGGGGAGGAGGCACAGTAGCAGTCACCGGCGCATCTGTCTGCAAAGACGGGGAGCCTAGAAAGGATGGATACAAAGGGGATGAAGACAGACAGAATTCATCAAGGAATCTCATGGAATTCCTGGTTGCCATGGTGACACCTGAACCAACTGGCCACACGGCTAAGCTCCTGTTCCGTGCTTTTGGTGGAGGGAATGAAGATCTGCTGATCCCAGCGCCCTTAATTCTCTGGAAGGCTTCCCAGGAAGTTCTGCTGTAAACATCCCCCTGCTTGTTCAGGGTTTTCACCATTAAACTGATGATGAAAACATTTCCCAAGACTGAGGGTACTGCTCTGCTCTCTGACGTTCCCCAGGTGCTTAATAGGTGGCTTGTAAACACGAGTTAAATTGAACGGAACGGAACTGTCTGTTTTATCCTGGGTGTGATACCCACTTCCTCCAGGAAACCTCACCTGCTCCTCCCTAGCTCTTGGTTGACCATTGTCTCGCACTTGGCACAGTGACTTACCCCTGCAGTGCTCCCCTGACCAAGGGTGCCTTGGAATCCTCCTCAGGCCCGAGGACTGCAGGTCCCCAAGCCTGGCCACAAGGAGCTTACGGGTCTATTTCTTGCCCTCACTTTGGACCCTCCCCTATTAAGGTACAGTGCTATCTACTCAGTAGGTCATAAGGAACTTGCATCCTCTCTGGTCCCGCCTGGATCTACCTCATTTATCCTATATAATAAAAGGATAATATGCAAATTGGCCCTCACGCCCTCGCTCAAGATGGCCACCACCAAGTGGTCAAAGATGGCCGGCAGGGGATGGTAGTTGTAGGCCACCAGACCAACAGGGGAGGGCAGGTGGGGGCAACCAGGCCAGCAGGGGAGCAGTTAGGCATTGATCAGGCTGGCAGGGGAGTCGTTAGGGGTGATCAGGCAGGCAGGCAAGCGAGCAGTTGGGAGCTAGCAGTCCTGGATTGTGAGAGGAATGTCCAACTGCCCTGAGGGGTCCCAGATTGGAGAGGGTGCAGGCTGGGCTGAGGGACACCCCTCCCCAGTGCATGAATTTTGTGCACCAGGCCTCTAGTATTTTGATAATTGACACCCCTTGGAGCACTGTAAAGAAAAGTTTAATGAGTCCTAGCAACATGAGGGCTCCTTGGTTTGGCAATGACTAGTCTAACTGTATTATACCCATGGCCACTGAACTGAACCAGCTTTACAATAGATATACCTTGTGGCTGTTTTGGTAAAAAATTGCCGGGATTCATAAACATATTCCACTCTTAGTAAAATGAATATAAGAAATTTATATATAGGAAAACTTATTGCCCTAGCTGATCTGGCTCAGTGGATAGAGCATCGGCCTGCGGACTGCAGGGTCCCAGGCTCAATTCAGGTCAGGGGCACATGCCCAGGTTGCAGGCTCCACCCCCAGTAAGGGGCGTGCAGGAGGCAGCCAATCAATGATTCTCTCTCATCATTGATGCTTCTCTCTCTCCCTTTCACTTCCTCTCTGAAATCAATTAAAAAACAAAACAAACACACTTACTTAGGGTCCTGGTAGCTTTAGGAGTGAGGGGAGGCGGGCTCACGGGTGTTGACGGAGGAGGTGAAGAAACATGAAACGGTGTCAGCCGATTGTCCAACAGCTGGAGACTCTTTGGCCTTTGTGCTTTCCTGGTGGGGCTCTGGCATGGGGGTGGAGAAACAGAAAAATGTTCTCACTGTGAGGACAGCCTCACAGCCTTGTCTGCTGCGGTGAAACTTGTTAAAGGCAGAATTCCAGGAGCCATTTTAAGCTTAGCACATCACCATGAGGGGGGCACCTGGCAAAGGACTAACTAGCAATTCCTGAACCACAGAGCATTTCCTGGCTGGCTGTGGACTTGACTTTGACCACAGCTGGATTGTGTCATTTAGGCTGGAAATGAGCCACCCTGATTCTCAGGGAAAGCTGGTCTGGCCACACTTGATGTGGCTTTATGGAAGGAAACGTACCTTTTATTTATTTACTTTTTAAGTTAAAAGAAATGACAATGTTGAGACTGACTCATGGAACATGGTGGCGAGAACCACATGTTTACACTGTGGTACAAGATCCCACACCATTGTTGGCTTAGATTCTCTGTCCGGGCTTTTCTCTGCACAGGCTGAGAACTGCCCCTGCCACCGGCTGTGGGTCCTGGAAGCCATGGCTAGGCTCCTGTCTGCTGACTCGGAGCTGTGAGGGACTGGCGATGTCCCTGGCTACAGGGAATGCTCTGGGAAACCTCTGCTGCATCCCCCCACCCTTTTTTTTTACCATCAGATCAGGTTCTGGCGCTCTCTCTGCAATGACCTGGGACTTGCTCAGGCTCCATTCTTTCCTCTTGGACTTGCTGATGCGGTTCTCACTGTCCTCTTTGAGGGACACGTCTTCCACACGGGCACCTGACGAGGCCCTGCGCTCCACAAGTGGCTCCAGGACCGACCTGGCAGCGGAGAACACGGACATATCACAAAAACACTGGTCACCTGACGGTCCAAATTCACTCCAAAAAGACCAGGGGTGATGACTCCTGAACCTAATCTTGACCTGTGACCTCCCTCCAGGTTCTAAAGCTGAATTTCCAGCTGCCAACTGAACTTCTCAAGGTAAACATGTGCAGAAGTCGGACCATCCAAAGTACTGGAAGAAAATATTAGTGACTATTTTATCCCTGGAAGAGAAGGTCTTATTAAACTTACGGGTAAAGACAGAAGTCACAGTAAAAGATCAATGGCCTGCTTTGCGGAGAAGATAACAGCATATGCTCTGGAGTCAGACAGCCATGTTTAAACCCTACCTATACTCACTTGTTGGATGACCTTGGACAGATAACCTTGTTATGCCTCACTTTCCTTATCTGTAAAATGGGGGTAATGATATTACCTTCCTTGTAAAGTTATTACAAAATAATCTGAGTATTCCTTAAATGGTTTTTAACAGCAATGATATATTTCCAAGCCCAGTAGTAAATGTTGATTCAAGAACCATAATTAGATCCTATGTATAGAGTGGGAGAGTTTTATGAGAAACAGGAGAGTCTCAAAGTAATTCTCCACAAATTATTTTTTACAAAGGGAAGAATAGTAACCACACAGAAAAGAAAATGAACAAAGCCTTAACCACATGACCAATTAACATCACCAATAAGGGGGAAAGGACATAATGTGCTTCTGGATATGATACCGGAAAAGAACTCATCACACAAAATTGTAGAACCTGAATCCTAAGCGTAAGGAAACGTCACACAAACCCGAGTGAAGACAGGTTCCCTGAAACAACTGGCTCATGATCTTCAAAGATGTCAATATTGTGAAAGACAAGGAAAGGCTAAGGAAACTGTCCTAATAAAGAAATAAGAGACATAGCTAAATACCACATATGATCCAGATTGGATCCTGTGCCTGAAATTGCGATAACAGACATTGGAAAACTGACAAAACTGCAATATGGGTTGTCACTTAGAAGTACTGTGTGAATGTCAAGTTTCCTGAATTTCCAGGCTTTTCTATAAGCAGTGGTTATCTATATAACAAAAGCCTAAGAGACCTTTATGACAGAATGACCAGAATGACTGCTTGCTATGATGTGCACTGACCACCAGGGAGCAGACACTCAAGGCAAGAGCTGCCTCCTGGTGGTCAGTGTGCTGCGCAGCCAGAAGTCTGGCTCCTGGCTGGCGAGTGCAATGGTGGTGGTGGGAGCCTCTCCCGCCTCTGTGTCCGCGCTAAGGAGCAGCGAGCAGGCAGCGGTAAGGAGCGAGGGGTCCTGGACTTGAGAGGGCGCAGGCCAGACTGAGGCACACCCCAGTGCACTAGGATAAGATAATATGCCTCTTCTGATAGTATGATGTAGGTAACCTAAGCTCAAATGGCACGATGGGGTAAGAGGGAGGGGGAAAGACAGAGAAGAACAAATGTGCCAAAATGTAAAAAAAAAAAAAAAAAAAAAAAAAAAAAAAAGGGGGGGGGAGAGGGAGAGCACAGTGGGGAGGCTTAAAAAGACACATCTTTATGATGGGTATCATTTAGAGCTTAGGAATGGGTATTTAATTATTTATTTTTTAGCCCTCACTCAAAGATATGTTTACTAATTTTAAAAGACGAAGAAACATTGATGTGAGAGAGAAACACTGACCAGCTGCCACCTGTACGCACCCTATCTAGGGCCTGAACCCACAATCAGGTATGTGCCCTGATTGGTCTATGTGATCATGCTCCAACCACCTAATCCATCCAGCCTGGGCTGGGATAGGTATTTAATAATTCCTAAGTTGATTTAAAATTGGTAGGTTTTGCTTCATAAAAATAAGAAGTTTGGAGGGATGCACAGGTAGAGTGCAGAGGGCTTTTAGGACAGTGAAATCATTCTGCAGTGGGGCATATCCGCCGGAAAATATGGTATATGTCACCACACATTTACCAAAACTCAGGATGTACGACACCAAGAGTGAAGCCTAATGGAAACTATGGACTTGGGATGGTAATGACATGCCAATATCGGACCTCAGCTGAACAAATATACCACTCTGGCGGGGGATGCTGACAATGCGGGGGGCTGTGCACATGGGGGCAGTGTATGTAGGAACTCGCTGCACCTTCTGTTCGATCTTGCTGTGAACCTAAAACTGCTCTGAAAATAAAGCCTATATAAAAACACAACATTTTTAGTATAAATAAGCCAATATAAAAACAGCTATCAGCTCTTAGTATTTAAAAATGAAAAGCTTCTGTTCAATAGAAAGCATCATTAGCAAACTAAAACGATTTGCTATACATATTTATTTTTTAATTGCTTTGAGGGAAAGAGACATCGACTTGTTGTTCTACTTTCTTCTCCAAGTATTGGTTGCTTCCTGTACGTGTCTGACCAGGGATCGAACCAGCTGGCAACCCTGATGTATTAGGACGATGCTCTAACCACCTGAGCTATCTGGCCAGGACTGCCATACATATTTTTGATGGCAAACATTTTTCATGTATGAGAACTTTTACAGATCAAAACGGGAAATATGAGTAGTTAAAAAACCTATCAAAGGATATAAACAAGTATTTCATAAAAAAATGTCCAAGTGATTTTAAAAATTTTAGTGTCACTAGTTACTAAATACACAAATATTAAAACAAGATATTTGAAGGGGATAATCCAGAATTTTTTTTTTTTTTTACATTTTATTTTGTAAATTTTCAAATATATTAAAACGTGGAGATAATATAATAAACTTCTCTATATACATCAACAGTGATCACTTACAGCCGTCCTTGTTTCCTACACACCCAGTTTCTTCCCGCCCCCGTGGATTAGATGGCAGTGACTCTTGGACATCACATCATCTCATCTATAAATATCTCAGCACCTCTCTCTATAAGACAAGCCCTATCTTCATAGCTTAACAACAGTCCTGTCATCATTCCTAAAAAGTTAATAGTTTCATCAAACATCCAGTCAATGTTCAAATTCCCTGACTGTCTCATAATTGTTTTTGTAAATGGGTTTGTTTGAATCGGGATCCAAACAAGATTCACTCAGTGTATCTGCATTGGCCAAGTCTCACTTTGGTACCAAAAGTAAATGTTGGAAAGGAGTTACTCCACCCTCCTGGCAATGAAAGATCAAACCCTTACCCGTCGGATCCTGGCCTGGAGGAGGCGTTATCGGATGAGTTGGAAGAGGTGGAAATCACAGAGGACGTCACCGAGGTGACGGACAGTCTCCGCAGCGTCGACGACATGATGTAGGGCAGCACAATGGACCCCGTGCGGCTCTGCTTCCTCTCCGTCAGGTTGGGTGGCTGGAAAACATGTGCCCCAGTGTTAGCTGGCCCAGAACTCAGCCCACATGAAGGAGTGCAGGCCCCCTGCTTGTCTGGCACCCCATTCTGATTGGTTGGTGACTGTGCTGCCTCAGTTGTTAAATAACGAAGCACTTACCTTCTTATTTATAAACACAACTTATGTTAAACCTACTGTGTTTCTAAGACTAGGAAAAAAACCCGCCATAATGTGCTGTCAGCCACATGAGAGAGAAATAACCAATATGTTCCACCCACCAAGAAAACAGCAAAATCCTCTGCCTGCTTTGCTTCTTTCGGGCATTAAAAAAAGTGGGATATTATAAACATCATGTAGCCAAAGAGTAAGTTGGGATGATAGTACTGGTCTAGTGTTGTCTCATTGGACATAATTTACCACTGACCAGCCTCTAAATCTCACCCCCACCCCATCCCACCCCACAAAAGTGGAATATTGGCCTAATAGAAAAGTTTTAGACTGAAACTGCCAACCTGATACTCAACCTGGTGAATCTCAGAGAGTAAAGGGACACTGACCTACTTTCGTGAGAAATCTCTCCAGTACGACATTGAACCCTACATGCCACCGTTTCAAATGTACACACTATGCCGAAACCAGTTTGGCTCAGTGGTAGAGCGTTGGTCTGCGGACTGAAAGGTCCCAGGTTCGATTAGGTCAAGGGCATGTACATTGGTTTCGGGCACATCCCCGGTAGGGGGTGTGCAAGAGGCAGCTGGTCGATGTTTCTCTCTCATTGACGTTTCTAGCTCTCTAGCTCTCTCTCTCTTCCTCTCTGTAAAAAATCAATAATAAAAAAAAATATTCAAATGTACACGCTACTGTTGACCTGTGTCTAATCGAAACCAAACTCATGAGGTGAAAGTCCCAGTCTGCCTGCCATCTAGGGATTTGTGTGGAAGACCAATTTTCCCAGGAGAAAACTCCTAACCGGTGGTAGGTTAGGAGGCAAATTTCAGGAATTCATGACTGAACACTCAAATGACGGAAAGAGATGATCAAACAGACTCTCTGGAGTGGAGACGGAGGTATGGGAAGAGAAGAGAGAAGTGCAGAAAAGTCTAGAGCTTGATTTGAGGAAGATAATTTGAAAATCGGAGGTTCTGGAATAAGGCAGCTAAATAGAGCAGGTGAACTCACGTTAAGAGGAGCAGATAAATGAAGTTGGGACCAAGCAATCAACTGTTGAAAAGGTTAGCACGTGCACCCCCACCCGACTTCTCAGGAGGAAAAATAGAAATTTGTAGCTGTGAGAAACGTGTTAGAATGGTCAAAAAATTACGGAATCGGCTACATGCATTATAAATCTCCTTCACAATTCTTTCTCACTTCAAAGGTGTGAAGAGTGCAAACATCATCAAAATAAAAATACATTAGAAAAAACTGTAAGAACTGGGCTAGACAGGATAGGAACAACCAGTGTCTGGGATCAGGGCCACCTCAACTTCTAACAGTCTTTCTCAGAGCGCGGGCCCTGCACCAACAGCAGCAGCACCTGGGAGCATGTTAGCGGGGAAATCCTTGGGCCCACCCAGAGCTACTGAATCAGCAACTGTGTTTTCACAAACCTTCCAGAAGGTTATGAGGGTTGTTCAGGTTGGAGAAGCCCTCGGCAGCACAAGGATGGTAGAAGGTCATTAACAGTAGGCCATGGCTTCTCTGACACACACACAGACACACACACCAGCTCCCCCCCCTCCCACCCCACCCCATATTTTCATGCCACCTACGCTACTTTGACTCATTTGGCATCTGAAAAACCGGTCAATACTGTAACAGGTAAGAGAATAGAGAAAGCTTAAAGGCTACTTAGACAAAGCCTACCAGCGTGATAACCCCGTAGAGCTTTTCCACCTTCTCCTTGAGTTCCCGGAAGCAAGAGGACAAGCGGTTGTGCAGCGGCTTGAGCTGCTCCGTCAGCTTCTCCCCATGGATGCGGATCCCCTCTGTCAGCAGGGGCATCTGGAAAAAGGGCATGGAAAGACAGCAATGTGGTTTTGGAAGAGGGATTACAGATCTGGGGAAAGACGGGGGCTGGGGATGTACAGGTAAACCACATTTGATATCACAGCACATATCAAATGAGAAAGCTACTTGTCAGTGTTGTGCTTGGGAGCTGAAAGCCTTGAGTAAACGAAGCAGGGGAATGCACACACCAAGGACACAGGCAAGCCCTGAACTGGGAAGGGCTGAGCTCCAGCCTTTCTGGAGATAAGTAACTGGCAGGTTTAAGCCTTCGTTGGCGTGGATGGCCGCATTCTCTCCCACTGTTCGCTGAAGGAGTGAGGAAGAGAAAACAGGCCAACCTCTCTCAGGTGGCACAGGCCTTGAGTCTCATCTCTAAAAAGGCCCCTCTTCACACTGTGAGTCTAATGGATGCTATTCCCAGGTCGCTTTGCCAAACAAGCAGACAGACGGGCTGTGATTCCATGGTGCTTTTTTTTTTTTTTTTTAAAAAAGGAAAGTAACCCTAAAAGTGGGCCGTAGGTTTGAACCCAGAGAAGACATTAGACTCGTGCACTACAGCCGTCCACGGAGGGCAGTGGGAGCCACCAGCCACACCCCGCCCTGCACGTGGGGCACACCTGTAATGCGATCAGCCTCTTCAGCAGCTCGATCTTCTCCTGGTCTTCAGGATGCTCCTGCAAGTACTTCTCTGTAAAAAAGGCCTGAAAGCAGAGCACACAGGAGTGTTAATGAGAACACACATGGATCTGTGTATTTGGCCTTAAAGGAGGGGAGGGAGGCGGAGTAGGCTGAAACGTGCTTGTGTCCTATGTCATAAACCGGGAACGGCTAAGTAACAGCATAGCCCGCGTCCATAGCGAACAATTCAAAAAAGCAGGTGCTATCTTGTGGTCCTCCTGGAATCATGCAGTTTCTATCCAGTGTACATTCTTAATAACACACACACACACACACACACACACACACACACAATCAAGTAGTCAAGAGCAGAGAAGAAAGTCATTCTTTTTCTGGGGGGTGGAGGGAGAGTAGAGAAAGGAGGAAGGGAAAGGCACCAGCTCGCTTCCCTGTAGGAAGAGCCAGAATGTCATTCCTTAAAATAACTATTCAAAAAACTAAGAAAAGTCCAGATGACCATATCGAAAAGTTATGCATTAGATTAGGTATATAGGTATTATAAAGAACAGAGCAAAAAATTAACAGATTGGAGATGTGGCTGATGGGTTTTCTGCTCTACCACGTGGTACGGGCTGTACTATATTTTTTCCTATATTAAGTGAAGATTAATACCTGTACTTTATCACTAACCACCTATCCTAAAAGCTATTTTGAGGACAATATGAGACAAAGATGTAGAGAATTTTGAAAAGGTTAAATGCATTTATTATATAGCAAAATTACATCACCTATAACATAATCAATAAAAAGTCATAGTCCCATGGCCAAGGCCCTCAAACTCTAAATATAGGAGCTACATCGATCACCTAAAAGACAGAAGTCATTAGGAAAGAAAACGGAATTCTGTAGTGAACATTTCCAACAAGCGTTCACACTGGGAGTTATATATTTGCCCCCGTACCTTCATTTCTGAGCGTGCTTCAAAGAACTCAGGTATGTGTTCTCATTAACACTCCCATGTGCTCCAAGCCTAGGAAAGCCACCCTATTATATACAAAACGGGGGAGGGGGGGGGATCGGGGGAGGTACTAGCCAAACGTTTATTTTCAAGAGGATTCCAAAATTATTTAGCCACTAAAAATGTACCTAAGAATTACAAAGCCTGCCTCTATGAATTAGTTGGCCCTTAAACAAGGTGGGGTTTAGGGACACTGAACCCCACAGTCTAAAATCCCTAGAAATTTTTGATTCTACAGTGGGCCCTCCATGTCCATAGATTTAACCAACTGCAGGTGGAAAACAGTATTTTCACGCTGTAACTGGGAATGTGACTGTACTGCTTTCCATCCGCAGTTGATTGAATTCACAGATGGGAAAGCCAGGGATATGAAGGGCCAACGATATTAACGAAAACATCCAGCTGAGTGGGCCTGCACTGTTCAAACCTGTGCTAGTCTAGGGTCAACTGGATCCTTAACTGGCCTTCACAATTCTGGATGCATCCCCTCCATTGCAAACGGCGCCACACCAACGCTGTGCAGTGCAGCACAGGGGAGCACTCCTTTCGAGTGTCCCCTGAGCAGCAGCTACAACACTTGCTTGACCTAATTTGGTTGTAGAGCCTGGGCCAGCCTTTGTCCACACATCCTCTGGCCTATCGAGTCGGGGTGGGATTCCTAGAGGCTAATTCTAAACAAAGTGTGGCTCTGCCCCCACCCCCCACCCCGCCTCCCACACACCCCCTCTTCCCTTTCACCCTGGGAGGTGGAGGGGGAGAGAACAGCAGGTGAAGCAACCAATATGGTATGTGTGACTGATCTTTCAGTGACTTCTCCAGGCAATAGCCTAGTCCAGGATGGGTTGCTGAGAGTCTCCAGGAGCTGAGGTTGGGGACAAGCTTTTCATGCATTAATTTCACTTGCCCATTCGTATAAAAAAGGGGAGTGAACATCTCTCAGAGAAGTGGTAAGAAACTAATTCATCAGCTGCACAATGCCACAGAGGGGCATGGAGACACCCAGTCCAGAGGGGTCCCGAGAACTCAGCCTACCTTCTTTTTTTGTTAACCCTTACCCAAGGATATATTATCTATTGATTGTTAGAGAGAGTAGAAGAGAGGGAGAAAAGGGGGGGGGGGGAGAAAGAGAGAGAGAGAGAGAGAGAGAGAGAGAGAGAGAGAGAGAGAGAGGGAGATTGGTTGCCTCCTCCACGTGCTCCTGCAACCCAGGTATGTACCCTTGACTAGTAATTGAGCCCAAGACCCTCTGGTGCATGGGCTGACACTGTAACCACTGAGCCCACCGGCCAGAGTGACCCAGCCCACCTTTTCATAGTTGGAGTATCCCCCCATGACGGCCGGGTCTACGATGCCATTGAGCAGCATGGAGAGAGGGTGCACAGAGAGCGACCGGTCCCAGGCGTGCTGCTGAACGCAGTTGCTGATCTTCTCATTGGTGAGTTCCATGGTTTCTATGGCATTCTCCAGGGGACTAATCTCCTCCTGTGACAGAGTGTGGGTGGGGAAGGGCACGTTGTGAGCTCCACAGCAGAAAAAAGCCCAAGTATTCCCCTAACAAGGTATAAAATTCCCACCCACCAAAGAGGAGTGAGCTTTTACTGGTCAAGGTTATGTTCTTTGGGATACCACATTTATTTGAAATGGTGTTGTAAGTTGCAAAATAAGCTTGTAAAAGTTTCCTTTGAAAGTATACAGGTGGCTTAGATCTTGGAGCTATAGAATGATTATATTTTGAGGGCAAAGCATCTACAGAAATTTCAAGAAGGAAAAAAATTAGAGCTATACTAATGATTGTCTCTTAGGAAAAGCTTCCTTAGAAATTTTTGAGAAAATCAATGAGAACAGAGTAACAGGAGATCTGGTCCAAGACAGAAGCACCACCAAAAATGTCCACCAGGGAGAGGTTCCCTGCCTCTTCCGTGAGGAAAGCTGAAGACTTTGGCAGCCAGACAGTCGGACTATACACAGTCACCTTAGTGTGGGGTCTGTGGTTAACAGAAGTCAGAAATAGCAGGATGCAGTAGGCCAGTGGTCGGCAACTCATTAGTCAACAGAGCCAACTATCAACAGTACAACGATTGAATTTTCTTTTGAGAGCCAAATTTTTTAAACTTAAACTTCTAACACCACTTCTTCAAAATAGACTCACCCAGGCCATGGTATTTTGTGGAAGAGCCACACTCAAGGGGCCAAAGAGCCGCATGTGGCTCACGAGCCGCAGTTTGCCGACCATGGCAGTAGGCTATTAGGGCTGAATTTTAGATGAATATAAGATGTAATATAGATTCAGAGAGAGACTTTCTTGTAGAACTGTCTTCAAAACCAGATTTTAAGAAAAACTGCCTCCTTCCTCATTTTATCCATTATCATGGGTAATTACCCCCCACTCCAGACTTGATTCTAAGAGTCTCTGTCTAAAAATCATATTCATCCTTAAAGAATAAAGATACACCAGTGGTATGAGACATGCAAACCCCAGTTTAGATATGTATAAGACACAGTACTTGAATGCTTAGTTATGCACCACAGTTACAACGTGATTAAGATATAATTGATGGCTGGGAGGAACTTATGATTTCAGTGGGGTCTCAAGTCGCGTGAACATGGTAAGGAACTCATTAGGCAGAAGTGCAGGAGGCAATGGGCAAAGAGAAAGAACCGCTAAGCCAGCTTGAGGGTGTCAGAGATGGCTTTCCCGGGAAGCTGGTGCATATATGGAATCTGAATGGGAGCGAGTGAGGTTGACAAGTGGCAAGAAGGCATTCTGGGCAGAAAAATGCCCCAATTTCACAGGCAGTTGACATAGCATGGACTGAGCAGGTTAGTCCCAGGAGGTTCCATCGGAGATGTGGTGGGAGAGCTGAGCCACAAAGACCCTGTGTTAATGTGCTAAGGCAGTGGTCGGCAAACTGCGGCTCTCAAGCCACAGGTGGCTCTTTGGTCCCTTGAGGGTGGCTCTTCCACAAAATACCACGTGCGGGCATTCACGTACAGTACGATTGAAACTTCGTGGCCCATGAGCAGAGGTTGGTTTTCGGCTCTCAAAAGAAATTTCAATTGTTGATATTTGGCTCTGCTGACTAATGAGTTTGCTTACTACTGTGCTAAGGAGTACGGATTTTACACTCCAGAAAGGTTTTAGATATGAAACTGATATAACCAGGTTTTCACTAGGGAATTCACACCGAGGCATTGAGGAGAGTGGCCCTCAGAAGGCCCAGCCAGGGAGGCCAAGCAATGTTTTCTCAAAGGCATCAAACTAGAAGTGAATGGGGAACTAGACACAAGGTATAGGAGCTGGAAAAAAACAAAAAAAACAAAAAACAGATTTTGCCAAAACCGGTTTGGCTCAGTGGATAGAGCAATGGTCTGGGGACTGAAAGGTCCCAGGTTCAATTCCGGTCAAGGGCATGCACATTGGTTGCAGGCACATCCCTGGCAGGAGGGGTGCAGGAGGCAGCTGATTGAGTTTCTCTCTCATCGATGTTTCTAGCTCTCTCTCACTCTCTCCCTTCCTCTCTGTGAAAAGTCAATAAAATATATTAAGAAAAAAAGAAAACATTTAACAAATATTAAACACAGGCAGCTCTGGGGAGTGGCGATGATGGAAGAGTCTAGGGTGACTGCTGAGGTGCTTAGCTGAGAAGAAGGAGGAAAAGATCTGAGCGCGAAGAATGTGATGGACAGGGACCTTGAGGAGGCATTCCAGCCATGTGTCCGGGTGCTGGCAGGAGGGACGGCACTCGGCGGCCATAAAAGAGGCATTCACGGTGCGTGGCCTTTCGGGCGAGCACCATCACATCGGTTTCATAGAGGCGGTCTATCAGACAAGCGTGCTTTTTCTTTTCCTTCTGGAAAACGGAGCTGCCAGAGGAGCCTGGCCGAGCTCGTGAGAACCGGAGCGGGGATCTCACAAAGGCTCTTATTATATGTGGAGACAGAAATATTTTCCCGTGTTCCCGTTTCAAAGGACTCACTGTTGAAATCTGCCTGACTTCAAACCACTTGAGGATCCCAGGAAAGGTGTACCCGGTGGTATACGTGGTCCTTTCAATCCACATCGTCTGGTGGAAAGAAGAGGAAATGTTGGTCAGCTCCCGGGCGTTTAGAAGAGCGAAAAGCAAAAACTCCCTGGTTCCATGAAATGAGATTCCATTCTCAAATGCCCCCCTCGGAGAAAAGGCGGTATTTTCTCTAAAAATGTACTCATTCTGGATATTAAAAGCTGCAAGAGTCCTCCCGCTGGGCCCCCTCGCCCTCTGGATAGGAGGTTTGGGGGTGCAGAGAAGGGGTGACTGCTCACAGCCATAGAGGGGGCAGGACCGGAGGAGAGCCCAGTTTCTGGGCTCCTGGTCCAGTTTTCTACTTGGATGACAGCCTGCTGTCCTGGCAATAGGCACGCCAAGCCTCTGTCCCCGGGCCGCCGTCATCTCTGCGGCAGGAGCTGGGAGCTGGAAGGCCGCGATTTCGGATGTCAAGTCTACCTTTCTCTAGAGGCCGAAGGGCGGGACTCACAGCAAATTCGTTGTCCGGGTCCTTCTCTCCTTTCCGGAACGGCCGCGAATACTGGAACTGCTGCACTTCGTTGGCCCTGTAGTAGCTGGGGAGAGAGACAGCCACGACGTTGTCACAGCTCTTAGAAAAGGCTCTGTGATCTGGCTGCAACAACACCTGGGGAAGTGAGACATCCTCCCCACGCCGAGCTCTCAAAGCCAACAGCCTCTGCAGGGAGGGCTGACGTCAGCACAGTTTGATCTTACTGTACCCCTCCCATTTATCGCGTAGGAATCTACTCCACAGCTCACAATTTAAAGAGGTATGCATGTGTTTTCCGATGATCTTCGGTGACCCCGCTAGCGGTTCTCAACCTGCGGGTCACAACCCACAGGTTGAGAACCACTGCTGTAGAGCTTAAGACCATCAGAAAACACAGATATTTACGTTACGATTCACAACAGTAGCAAAATTACAGTTATGAAGTAGCAATGAAAATAATTTTATGGTTGAGGGTCACCACAACATGAGGAACTGTATTAAAGGGTTGTGGCATTAGGAAGGTTGAGAACCACTGCTCTAGAGGCGCAGACAGTGGAACACACAGGACCTGAGAGTGAAGTTCCTGAGTTCCCTCCATCTGCCTAAAAAACAAAATCCTCACATCCCTTTGCGTTACCAGGGTCTTGTCTTATACTGAAAATGGAATGGGCAGTAACTGTGGTTGCAATGTTCTTGTCCCCCCTAAATTCCTATGTTGAGACCCTAACCCCCCAGTGTAATGGTATTAGTGGGGCTTTTGGGAGGTAATTAGGACATGACGGGAAAGCCCTCATGAATGGGATTCGTGCCTTTATAAGAGAGAGCCAGACAGCTCCCTCGACCCTCCCTGCCCGTGAGAACACTCGGAGAAGATCTATGTGCCAGCAAGCAGGCCCCACCAGACACCAAATGTGCCAGCGCCTTGATCTTGGACTTCCCAGCACCCAGAACCGGGAGAAATCACTCTGTTGTTTATCAGCCTCCCAGTACATAGAATTCTGTGACAGCAGCCTGAATTCTGTTACTAAGACAACAGAAGGTCTTCCAAACTGCAATGCATTGAAGACGTTGGTTTTGATGTACTTCTAGATCAAAGGTGTGAGACGGGTGTTTGAAAACACACTTACTTTAAGATCTGCTCCGGAACGGGTTTGTCCTTGTAGTTGGGCGGCAGGCTCATCACTGGCTTGACGGTGAAACACTGCATGTCTGAGGGGCTCGCTAAGGAAGGATAAGCGACGGGCCATGAAGCTGCCACAGGAGAAAGCTGCCAGTTCCTCCTGCTTTAAGGGTGGAAAGGGCACCTGCACTGACCATTCCCCTTTTCTATCACCTAAATGCCTCATGAAGTCATCGTCCTAGGACATGTTTTTGGTCAGACACCTGGCAAACAGCTTTCCCAGGGGAAAATAGAGGAACATAGATATCAATGAAATGTTTTTAAAAAAGTGATTAGAAACTGTTTTAACCCTAACAGGTTTGGCTCAGTAGAGAGTGTCGGCCTGAGGACTGAAGGGTCCCAGGTTCGATTCCAGTCAAGGGCATGTACCTTGGTTGAGGGCACATCCCCAGTGGGGAGTGTGCAGGAGGCAGCTGATCGATGTTTCTCTCTCATTGATGTTTCTAACTATTTTTCTCCCTTCTTCTCTATAAAAAATCAAGAAGATATATATCTTTTTAAAAAGAAACTTTTAAAATCATTTCTTTTGGACAACGTTCCTCTGAAGTAGCCAGTCTCTGGACACCATTTGTTTACGAAGGACCTTGGCTGGGCACTGTACGAGGCTTTATAAAAATGTTACCTCCAATAAACAGTGACTACCAGGTTATTAATAAAGAATGTGAGGGTCGGAGAAAACCCAGCCCACACCACTGGGAAATGTAGTCAGGCCTCCTTCTCTGACCGAATGGTCTGATCTCCGCAATGACTTCACCAGCGCAGGCGTACCGTGTCAATGCCTCTAGCATCTAAACTGCAGGTTCAGGCACGTGGGTCTAGAACTCCCAGCCTTTCTCCAGGTGAAGTGTGCAGCCCCCTGCGCCGCAGTCACCAGAAGACTTCATTCAAAGTGCAGAATTAGAACTCACAGCCGCTGAACTAGAATCCCTGTGTGTGGATTCTCCTGTGCAATAAAACCTGAGAATCTGAGAACCACTGCGATGGCTTGTGCTGTTTGAGTTTCCAAATGATCTCCTTTTTATTTCGATCCTCAGAGAAGTGCCATTACGTTTCCTGAGCCCCCATTACCCAAGGACTTACCATGGAAGGCCTTTCTTTTCCAAGCATTCACTATGTGTTAACAGGTCACTCCTACTCTTAAAGGTATGTCTGTCTATTGAACTATTATTATTATCTCTTTCTATAGCCATTTACCAACCTGTGTCTATAATAGCTAATATATATGAATTTTTATTACGTATCAGGCACTGTTCCTAGTATTTTACATATATTTACACATTCAATCCTTATAAGAACCCCAAAAGGAAGAATGATTATCATCCCCATTTTATAGATGAGAAAACTGAGGTACATATAAGTTAAGTAAATTGCCCAAAGTGACATAGATAGAGCTGGGACTCAGACTCAGGCAGTTTGCCTCCAGAGCCCATTTTCTTACCTACCATGCCACACTGGCTCTGTCTTATCTATCCTTTTTTTGAACACTGTTAAGATTTTAACATCTTTATTTTAGCACAAAACCTATGGGAAAGCTTTAAAAGTATCTTTGTTATGGAGACCTTAGTATTAGTTTATTTTTTTTAATGATTCGGGTAATTGATTTTTCAAAAAGTTATGGTATGTTAATACAAAAAGAGCTATACGTCCTTATCCAGAATTCAGAACAGGAGGTCTTTTCTCTTTAAGCTTCCCATTGGCTCTAAAATATATCCTTTCACATTCAAGGTTTGTTTGTCATCTCTCTGCTTTGATTACGTCATAACCACAAGATGAGGACATTAGGGTCTCAAAGCTTTCATTCATATGTGGTTGAATGAGTTCAGAAGAGGGGACGGAACCCTGAGCTCCGGGCAGGGCAGGGCTGCCGCGGGTTCCGGTTTGGAGCCTCTAGGCCGGGCCTCTCCGTGGAAGGATACACTGCTTCGGGGAGCACTTGATCTCCTCGCCCGGGGGCGTGGTGCTGGTCATCTTCTCGGCATTGGGGAACTGGGTCAGCAGCCTCAGGCTGAAGTCCTCGCGTCTCTCGTACTCCTTCCCCCGGTAGATGAAGACTTTGTTCTGCAGTCAGAGACAGGAGGGGGATAAATTAAACACGAGGAATGAAGGGACAACCGGAGATCTTGGTCCGGCAGAAGCCGTCCCAGCCAAAGTGCAAGTTCTCATTGAATTCCTACTACGTGCCTCCCCGGAGCCATCACATCTGACCAGGGCTCCTGGCTTATCTGGGAAGCTGGTCAGAGGCAGTGGTCCTCACAGTGCCGGCCCAGTAACCACACTGGTGCAGTCTACACTGACCCACAGGAAGTAGAAGGACCTTGTGCCCTAACCTAGGTCCATGACTGCCAGGAATGATGTTCAGTTTGACTGATCTTTTCACAGTAAGGCATTCTCAGGGCAGGAAGTGCATTAATTTATCTTCAGCAAGCCCCTTATCTCATCACAGTCCAGAGACAGTCTATGCACCAGCACTCTGAGGGACTCAACCATGGGGAACAGAATATAAAAGTACGAAGATAATGGAGACAGCATGTCTTTTACACAGTGGCAGAGTAACAGCAACAGGAGTAAATTACAGCAGTCCCTAGCCAATCCTGAAAATCTCTATGGATGGAGTTAAAAAAAAAAAAATGTCCTGGGCCCCAGGCACAGAGATGGTTTAGCCCATGCAAGTTCAAGGATAGCCATGTTTTGAAGGTTTCTGCTCATCTGATCAGATGAGAACTTAGTATGGATTGGCAGCCCACTCTTGATCCACTTTAAACTGAAACTTGGGCATTATTGCTCTGTAAAATGTTTTTAAATCACTCATCCATTCACATAACCAGTATGTATTAAGCAAAGAGTAAATATGCTAGCCACCAGGTTAATACAGTGACCCTGCTCTCATAAATCTTACCTTCCGGTGGAAATAGAAAATGAATAACAAATAAGTAAATAAGATAATTTTAGATAGCGTAAACAACATAAAGGCAATACACCTTCTAGGCCAAACACTGAAGGCAGTAAACTTCCCAGAACTTTTGGAATAGGTGATAACATTTGCCCAAGCTGGGAAAGATGCATGTGATTGATTCGTGCATTATAGAATTTCCTCATTCAGGCAAAACTACCTGGGAAAAGGATCAGAATATAATAAAGCACTAATGGCATGAAGTGGACAATGGCTGTGAAAGGGACAGACAATCAGGTCAGCCCAATGTGAGACGGAGCTTCAAGGAAGACACAGGACTTGTCTGGACCTAGATGGGCAGACAGGGTGAGGGGAGGGGACCCAGGGGAGAGGACGCCCAGGTAGGGTCAGTGACAAGAGGGATAAGGCCCAAGGACAGGAAATGGAATTATGAGCAGATAGGGTGAGGGGAGGGGACACAAGGGAGAGGACGCCCAGGCAGGGTCTTTGACAGGAGGGATAAGGCCTAAGGTCAGGGAGTGGAGTTCAGATAGAAGAACGGGCTTGGAGACCCAGAGCATGAATGGCGTGAGAGGCAGGCAGAAATACCGGGGAAATAACTGAAAGTTCTGGAAGGAGAGAGAATTGCGATGAAAGGGGGCGCAGACAACCTAACCTGATGGTGGAGCACACCTCCAGCTGCAGGAATCTGAGATAGGACTGGGTGGGGCAGGAGAAGCACCAGGATCTGGTGCTTGACTCTGGTGTCTGAAGGACAACAGAGGTGGGGAAGTCGACAAGGACTCTGAGATCACTGCCCTGGGGCAGGAAGAGCAGAGATGCAGTAGCCAGGAGAAGAAAAAGAGACCAGGCTGGGATGGGGGAGGAAGATAATGTAATTTACATATTCCAAGTTTGGGGAAACTGTCTATAACTCGCAAGGACATTTAGGTTCTATTCCCTCTGCCTCTATTAGCAAGACACAGTGTATGAACTGAATGAAGTCATTCAATGGATTAATCCCCTCCTCCGTGACTCTGTCCTTTGCATATTCCTATCTAAGCAGTGGCTCCACTGCCCTCCAGTAATGCAGGCCAGAAGACAGGAAATCATTCTCGACATCTCTCTTCCTCACCCACATATCCCCTCAACAATCCAATACTGTGACTTCACGTCCATGATTCTAATCTCTCCATTTCTGTCTGAAACCACCGCCCTAGGTCGACCTGTCCTCTCTTCCTTGGCATCTTCACTAGACCCGAGTGGCGTACTTACACACGCCTCCCACCCATTCTCCACTCCAAAGCCATCACCCTGCCAGCACCAAGTCTGCAACGCTCCTACTGCTCTCCGGCTGTGACAGCATCCACGTCACCAGCCTGCATGCCCTTCCCCCACCTCTTGCCTCATCGGCCCGGCTCACCCAGCTGCCTCTGTGTCCTAACCTCTTAGGACATACTTAGTCCTAACCTCTTTCCCTCCTTCATGCCCAGCTCACCTTTCAAAGTGTAGCCGAAGCCGACATTCCCTGGGAAGTGATTTCTGACTCTTAAGACAAATTCAGGCATAATGTACATAGAGTAAAATCTACCCTTTTCAAAAGTATAAAATTCTGTGAGTTCTGACAAATACAACTCTGACCACAATGTCTCCATGCCTTTGTAGCCCAGTCTCCCCGTATCCTAGCTATCAGATAACCACTGATCTGTTTTCCACCCCCAGAGTAAGTGCTGACTTGGCCAGAATGTCATAAAAATAAAACCACAGTGTATGTAGACCTTAAAGTCTAACTTCTACTTAGCATAACGCACCCGAGACTCATCCGCATGACTGTGTATATCAGGAACCTGTTCCTCTCTGTTACTGAATAGTGTTCCATTGTACGACTGCATCATCCTTTGCTTATCCAGTCTTGGATGAGTATGAAAAATGATGCTATAAACCACCATGTACATTTTTTGAAAATGTGCCTTTATTGTTGAAAGTATTACAGATGTCCTCTTTCTCCCTACTCCTTGACCCACTGCATCTGGCAACTGCCTCTCACCCCCACCCTAGGCCTTCACCGCCCTGTATTTTTATGTGAATGTAGGTTTTTATTTTACTTGGGTAACTAGTCTCTAGTTAGACAACTCATATAGCCCAGAATACCTATCTTGGTCAGTTTCAATGTTATACTTGTTTATGTGATTATATAATTAGCATCTCAAATATTAGGTTGTAAAGTTCTGAGAGCAAGGGCCATATCCTACCTAATAAAAAAGTAATAGGCAAATTGACCATCACTCTAACACACATGTGTCAAACACAAGGCCCGCGGGCCAAATCCGTCCCGCCAGGCCTTGCAATGTGGCCCGCACCGTGCTGTCATCACTGCACTCCGCTGCGTTTCCATCACAATGACAGTTTATGACTGTTCAGTAAACCATTCGGCCCGCGATTTAGGCTGGATTTTAGATTTTGGCCCCTTCTCTGATTGAGTTCGACACCCCTACTCTAATACATAAGATGGTTGTCCCAATGTGGTCAAAGATGAATGCCTTCATGTAAACACATTATGGCTACCACAAGATGACCAGCAGGGGAAGGCAGATTGGAGGACGAGGCCTGCAGGGGAGGGCAGTTAGGGACAAACAGGTTGGCAGAGGAGTGGTTAGTGGGTGATTAGGCTGGCAGGCAGAAACAGATAGGGACAATCAGGAAGGCAGGCAGGTGAGCAGTTGGGAGCCAGCAGTCCTGGATTGTGAGAGGGATGTCTGACTGCCCTATGGACATCCCTTGTGGGGTTCTAAACTGGAGATGGTACAGGCTCGGCTGAGGGACACCCCCTCTCCGTGCATGAATTTCATGCACCGGGCCTCTAGTCGAATTATAATCAGCACTGTAACTCTAATGCTTCCTGTGTGCCTGGATTATGTGAATGGATGAGTGGTTTTGAATGAATGAGTAAACTACCTCCTTGTTAGGCACTGTAATAAATGTAAAGTCCTTGCCCATTTTTTCTTTTTCTTTTAATTAGGGGAAGGAGGATGGACAATATAAACTTAAACACTGCTAAGTGCTGCTGAAAGAAGCTTATTTCTTTGTGGGAGAAAATAAGAGGGCCTGTTTATTTTTTTAGATTGTAAAATACCATCACATCATGGAAAAGTTTTGAGAAGGGAAAAAAACATAGTCCTTTCTCACCATTACAACAAGACTGTTTTTATTTTTGCAAAACTTTTGCCATCTTATCCTTGGGATATTTGCTTTCAAACTCACTCGGGCTGGAAATAAAATAAACAACCAAATGCATCCAACCGCGCTTTCCCCTGGCCTGACCTGCAGCAGCCGCCGCGGAGGATGTTCTGTTTTTCCCTTTCTCATTCCACCTGGGAAAGGTCGTCTTACAGAAGAGCTGCCAGAATCCCAGAGGTGGCCGGGCGTGGGGTGAAGAGGCCGCCGCTCAGGAAGCGGTTTCCCTGCCGACCTCCCACCGCTGGAACACGGCCTCCCGCGGCCAGCACCCCGGGCCCATCTGGGGAAGACAGGAGGCCCTGCCTCCTGCAGGCCACAGGCTCATGGCGGGGAGACCACCCTCAGGCTCCTTACCCGCAGGAACGAGGGGAAGCCCTGTCCGTAGTATCCCACAGCGAAGTATTCCGGCTGCGGCCTCATGGCCTTGATGATGTTCTCATAGAAGGAGGCCCTTTTTTTCTGGAAAACAAAACAAGGCATTCCACAGCGAGGTCACAAGGGCCCAGTTGGGGAGAGGAAGAAAAGGATCTATTAACTTTGCTGTTTCCCACGGAACACAGAGAAAGGAAAGGTCTTTGGAAAACGTCTTGCCGCACAACGTTACCCTCTTGTTGGACGGGAGGTCTGGGCCGTGGAGGCCTGGCTTCCCGGAGTGGTCTGTGGAAGGATGAACCGGGGGGCACTCTGCCGAGGCGGAGGCACTGCTCAGCTCTCACAGCCCCTCAAGGGGGCTCAGGGCCCTAGCGAGCTGAGATTAACGAAGGCGGTTGCAGTTAAGTGGAGATAAATGATAGAAGGTAAAGAACCTTCCAGTTCGTGAAGGTGGTTTCGGTGAAAGCCCTTGGTTCAGCAGCAGGTACCCAAAGGTGAAGGTTGTGTTTTAATATCTGGCACCTTCCCCTTACCCGCCCACCCCCATCTTTAATTCTTCCCGTCCGAGAGGCTTCCCAGCCCGAGCTCAGAGTCAGCCTAAAGAAAGCAAGGCAGGCAGACCCAGGGGCCCGAGGGTGGCTCCAAGCCCTGCCACCATGACCGTGTGACCACAGCTGCCCCCTGGTCCGCAGGGGGTGCCTGCCAAGAACGCCTGTGGATGCCAGAACCCTGTCTATACTAAGTTTTATCCTATATGTACCTACGCCTGTGATAATTTACTTTATAAATTAGGCACAGAAAGAGATTAACAATAATAACTACCCGTGTTTCCCCGAAAATAAAGACATCCTCCGAAAATAAGACCTAGCGCATGGAAAGATAAGACATCCCTAAAAATAAGACCTAGCGCAACTTTGGGAGAAAAAAATTAATATAAGACACTGTCTTATTTTCGGGGAAACAGGGTAATAGCAAAATATGACAGTTATAACAATATACTGTGGATCTGGTCTTTGTGTCTCTCTCTCCCCCTCTCCCCGTAAATATACCTTATGCTGTCTGTACTCACCTTGTCACTCAAAGGAAGCCCTTTACGGCTTCTCTCTGACATGTCCCAATTGCCAGCATCACTACACTTGTGCTTTGGAGCCGTTATGAAGTAAAAATAAGGGTTATTTCAACATAAACACTGTGGTACTTGGAGAGCTGATTTCATAACCCAGATCAGTGGTCGGCAAACCGTGGCTCTTGAGCCACATGCAGCTCTTTGGCCCCTTGAGTGTGGCTCTTCCACAAAATACCACGGCCTGGACGAGTCTATTTTGAAGAAGTGGCGTTAGAAGAAGTTTAAGTTTAAAAAATATGGCTCTCCAAAGAAATTTCAATCATTGTGCTGTTGGTATTTGGCTCTGTTGACTAATGAGTGTGCTGACCACTGACCCAGACAACTACTAAGTGAATAACGGGCAGGCAGCGTGGATGCACTGGGCAGAGGGATGGTTTACGTCCCAGGTAAGATACAATGGGATGATGTGACATTTCATCACCATACTCAGAATGGTGTGCAATTTAAATTTATAAATTGTTTTGCAGAAAATTTCCATTTAATATTTCAGACTGCAGTTTCCACGGAGAGTGAGAATGCAGAGCAGTGAGGACTGCTGTGCCCTATCCAGGCACAGGTCTCCATCCCAAGGTTCCTTTCGAAGGGTCACATGATACATTACTAATACAACTTGATTTAGTTATGAAATTAATGACTGATTGTGTTTTTGTTTTTTTTGAAATGTTTTTTTTAAAATATTTTTATTGATTTTGTACAGAGAGGAAGGGAGAGAGATAGAGAGTTAGAAACATCGATGAGAGAGAGTCATTAATCAGCTGCCTCTTTTATTTATTTATTTATTTATTTATTTAAGATTTTATTTTTTATTTTTATTTATTTATTTATTTTTTAAAATATATTTTATTGATTTTTTTTGCCCCCCTCCCTCCCTCCCACACATCCCCTCCCTCCCCAGAGTTTTGTGTCCATTGGTTGTACTTATATGCATGTATAAAAGTCCTTCGGTTGATCTATTATCTCCCCCAGATCTTCCTTCCCTCCCCGCTGTAATTTGACAGTCTACTTGTTGATATACTGTCTCTATATCTATCTTTTGGTTCATTAGTTTATAATGCTCTTTATTATCCACAAATGAGTGAGGTCATGTGGTGTTTCTCTTTCATTGATTGGCTTATTTCACTCAGCATGATGTTCTCCAATTCCATCCAGGTTGCTGCAAATGATGAGAATTCCTTCTTTTTTATGGCAGCATAGTATTCCATTGTATAGATGTACCATAGTTTTTGGATCCAATCATCTGCTGACGGGCACCTAGGCTGTTTCCAAATTCTGGCTATTGTAGATTGTGCTGCTATGAACATAGGGGTGCATATATCCTTTCTGATTGGTGTTTCTAGTTTCTTGGGATATATTCCTAGAAGTGGGATTACTGGGTCAAATGGGAGTTCCATTTTCAGTTTTTTGAGGAAACTCCACACTGTCCTCCACAGTGGTTGCACCAGTCTGCATTCCCACCAGCAGTGCACGAGGGTTCCTTTTTCTCCGCAACCTCGCCAACGCTTGCCGTTTGTTGATTTGTTGATGTTGGCCATTCTGACAGGTGATCAGCTGCCTCTTGCACACCCCCTACTGGGGATATGCCCACAACCAAGGTCCATGCCCTTGACCGGAATTGAACCCGGGACCTTTCAGTCCCCAAGCTGACGCTCTATCCATTGAGCCAAACCGGTTTCAGCATTAATGACTGATTGTTCAAACACGGTTTACTTTTCCATTGTAAAGAATATAATTTATCCTGCTTGAGTGTCGTAGCTCAGTGGTTGAGCATCAACCTATAAACCAGGAGGTCACGGTTTGATTCCCAGTCAGGTCACATGACCGAGTTGCTGGCTCAGTCCCCAGTGTGGGGTGTGCAGGAGGCAGCTAATCAGTAATTCTCTTCCATCATTAATGTTTCTAACGCTCTCTCCCTCTCCCTTTCTCTCCGTTCCTCTTTGAAATCAATAAAAAAAATCTTTCTTTTTTTTTTTTTAAAGAACATACTTTATCCTGACTTCCTTTAAGCTTACACAACATTTTCGTGAACACTCACGTTGGCACCCCTGCTAGAGGCTCGCCATGTTCCGCCCCAGACTCACCAGGAGGTTGCCCAGGCCCTCGTAGTCAAACACTTTGCTCTCGTACGTCTCCGCCAGCTCTTTGCTCAGCTTGATTGCCTTCTCCCACATCTTCAGAGAAAGGAAAGTGGAGAACAAAGCAGTCATTGATCCAGCGGCAAAAACCACTCGAAAGTAATGGGCAATGAGTCAGGAGACAGGAGGGCTGAGTTTCTGCAGACATTCCCGACATGCCTCACTGCCTGGATCAACTGAACTTTTTTTGTTGACATCATAAAGCTACTATGTCTTGGTGCCTTGCCAGGGGCTATCCTCTGTAATTCTGTGTGCAAGACCATGAAGAACAAACACCATGTGTCCCCAGACAAAGCAATACTGAGCTTAAAGGGCAGAGCACTAAAGACCTTTGAAAGTGGTGGGGAACCGTGTAAAGGCCAGGACTTGAGACTGTGAAAGCCTTGCTCGGGGTCGAGTTCTGTGTGTGTGTGTGTGTGTGTGTGTGTGTGTGTGTGTGTTAGGTTGTTTGGGAGGAGGGGTAATGGAAGAAAGGCTAACTGTTCTGCTGTGTGGAAATTGGGCACCAACTGTTAGCCAATGATCTCTAGGGCTCTGGTTTCCTATATCTAACTAAACTATCTACTTAGAGAGTTTTAGAGAATGCCTTGGAGCATTTATGATCTTGTAAGTTGACAACCAAATGCACACATTTGGTGCCTGAGGCTAGTACCCCAGGTTGACCCCCTTGTTCATTCTGGCTTTTTCGTAACATGCCTCTTAAGTGGACACTATGAGTAACACAGCATCTGGTAATTTCCTACCTCACTCTTGTCAACCAGGTGCCATGCCCCACTGTTCCTGGCTGCTGAAGAAACGTGTGTGCAGCTCTCATACAGTTGTAAAACAGTTTAAACGGAATTATTCTAAAATCACCATTTGCCAAATGTGTCCCTCTGAGATTTCAGGGCCAGATCGGCTGGGCCTGGTGCAAGAAGCCAGTCAACAGCATCAATGGGTCAAATTCTCTCCTCATTTCACCAAATTCCAAGTTATGTAAGGGACAGTGAGGCAGCCTAGCATTGCGGTTCTCAAGGTGTGGTCCCTGGTCTCTGGAGCCCCCATCACCCTCTCAGGAATCCATGAGATCAAATTATCTTCTTACTAATACTGATATTATTTGCTCCTTTTCACCGCTCATTCTCTCATATGTGGTGTTTCCCAAAGGCTATAGGGTGTGAGATGCCACAACAGAATGAATGCAGAAGCAGATATGAGAATCCTGCTGTCTTCTATTAAGCCAGATGTTGAAGAGACTTGCAAAAATGTCAAATGCCACTCATGTCACTAATTTTTTGGAACATATAGTAATTTTTCAAAAACAGATGTGATTTATCTTAACTGGTAATAGGCTTGCTATCATCATTAAAAGAACAAATAATAAAGATTCAACAATTGTTTTCGTTTCTAAATGTGTAAGTAACAACAGATACAGTCCTCATAAACAAAAGCTCTTCGGGGTCCTCAGTGATTTTTAAGAGTAGAGTGATGTGGAAGACCAACAGGTCTGAACACATACACTTGCTCCCTGAGCCGTAAGTCCTCCATCTGTAAAACAGAGGCAGAATCTACCTTGCAGGGTATGGGGAAAAGTAAGTTAGGGAAAAAGTCTGGGAATCTCCCCAAACACAAACTAGCACTAAGCAGATGACAGCTATTTTATCGTGATGATTCTGTGGCTTGTTTATTCGTGTAACCAAAAGGCCTCTGGTAAAGCAAGTCATGTGGCTGGAAGTGGCAGTCCACAGGAATTCTCCAGGCCCTGAAACTGGTTAAATCGGGATCTGTTTCGTTTGGATAGCAGATGAACTTTTTTTCTTTCTCCCCCAACTCCCTTTTTGTTATATTTTTTTCTTTTTTTCTTTTTTAATTTTTAAAACCATCTCAGGTGGTCATGCTTTCTCCAGTTGACCACAGACCACAACTTCCGGGCCCAGTTCCTATGTTTATTTTACCTTCTCGCCCCTGTCGGCATCTAAGTTGGTCATTACTTAGAGCGTATGGGGCCAGCAGGGCGTGATCTGGATGCTGGATATGCACCAGGGGTTAGCCAACAATCTCTAGAGCAGGCGTCCTCAAACTTTTTAAAGTGGGGGCCAGATCACAGTCCCTCAGAGAGCTGGAGGGCCAGGCTATATGAACTACTAATTCCTACTGTAACACCTCGGCTGTGCTCACTGCCCAAAAAACCTGGCGGGCCGGATCAGACTCCTCTGACCCCTGCTAGAGAATGCTCTGCAAGGGGCAGCACTGGTTCCCATCCACAGCAGTATTTCAGAGGGGAAGTTAAGATTACTGAGAGTGAAAGCTGCCCATTGTATTCTCCATTGGGTGGGCTAAGTGTCAGTAAGATAATGGATCTTTATTGCCCTTCTTACATTTATTTATTTATTTATTTATTTATTTATTTATTTATTTATTTATTTATTTTCTCTCCTGTTAAAAATACCAGGATTCAAAGGTACATATGGGGATAATAAAGAATAAGTCTAAATCATCACTGTCCAATGAGAAACGTGTCTGGTTTTCGTCCTGAGTCCTGGGAAGAAGCTCCTAAACCCTTGGAATTTCCCCAGTGACAGGAGTGTCTTGGTTATTCATGGCAGACCCTCCAACCACACCCGAGTTTATGCTACTGAGGTGAATGGTGGGCCCCTTGCCCCGTCCCCCCAAAAAAACCCCACCCATGTGATTAGAGGGCTGGGGCCTTGAGCTACATGACATTAGCCAGACCCAAAGGGAGAAGGGTGGGCTGGAGACTGAGTCCACTCACGGGGTCAATGATTCCATCAATCAAGCCTACAGAATAAAACCCCAATAACAACCCCATACAGTGGCTCATACAGTGAGCGCCCCCTGGCGGGTGATGTGCTCTGAATCCACGGAGAGGGAAACAGAAGCTCTGCCCTAGGCACTTCTTCACTCTGCTGGCCCTGATTTGCGTCCTTCAAGATAAAACTGTAATCGTAAGTGCAGCATTTTACCTAGTTGTGGTTGCTGTTCCAGCATATTATCAGACCTGAGGGGGCTGTAGGACTCCCCAAAATTTATAGCCAAGTAGTCAGAAATGTGGACATGGGGACTCCTGAACTGTGGCGTCTGAAGCAAGGGGTGACTGATGGGACCATGGCCTTCACGGTGGGTTCTGCACTGGCTCTAGCTGGTCGGCATCCAAAGGGCACTGTGGTCCTGCTGCCATTCTCCCCCTTACCCCCCAAATATAAAACAAGTGATCCCACACTCACTTTGCCTTTGTCAAAATAAGATATGATTTCTTGATACAGCTTCTCCTTCAGCTCCTGCTGGGTGTACACGTAGTAGCTGTCCCTCTGAAGCAGGTGGGGCACACAGGGCTTGTCAGACCACTGCAAAGCAAACGAAAGAGATTAATGCGACACAGCCATTCACTAAAGGAGGTTAACACACACTGACTGGGCTTTTAAAAGGCACCGAAGCATCGCATGCATCTGTGACTCACCCATATTGCGGTTTAGATTTATTCCTAAGACAAAAAACTGCACCCACAGACATAATCCATGCCAGCTTGAAAACAAGGGCCATGTGATGGACACACTCCAGCCATCCCCACGTGAGTGGGGAACCAGGCGCTCCCGCCAGCCAGCGCAGCGCCTGCGAACTCTGTACTGCAGGCATCCGCACAGTAGACAATAGGGAGAGATCGGGAGAATAAAGGCGAAAAGGAAGGGGTAAAATTGCCCCTGTGTACAATGATTGTATTCTTCACAATCAAAGCTTTTACGAAGGGTGCCAACTGAAAAACTACCAAAAGTACAGAGAATTAAGTCAATTTAGAGGATTAAAAAACTGACATATTTAGAAATAGTTTAGAGGTAGGTTTCACATGAAGACATAACTATGCTGAAGACACAAGAACCCAACATGAATAAATGCAAAATGACACAATATCCAGGCACAACGATGTGAATGTACTTAATGCCATTGAACTGTACACTTAAAATGGTTAAGATAGCAAATTTTATGTTACGTGTGTTTTTACTACAACTTACCTAAAAAGAAAAGGTATCAAGGAATCAACATAACAAGGAAAATAGAGACTCTATGCAGAAAAATTTAACCCACCACTGAAGGGCACAAAAGCACACTTGAACAATGGGAAGTCATATCATAGTTTTGGATAAGAAAATTCTTAAATTTTTCCTAAACAGGAAAATTCTCCCTAAATTAAAATTTAAAATTTATGATTTCAAAGTCAATGTGGAAAATTAAGTAAAAAGAACTAGGCAGAAAACTCAGAAAAAGAAGAGCAATGAAGACAGTTTTATTAACTACCAGGTAATAAAACATACTATGAAGAATTAATAGCCCTAGCTCAGTGGTCTCAAATTCATTAGTCAACAGAGCCAAATATCAACAATTGGAATTTTTTTTTGAAAGCCAAATATTTAAAACTTAAGCTTCTTCTAATGCCATTTCTTCAAAATAGACTCACCCAGGCCATGGTATTTTGTGGAAGAGCCACACTCTAAGGGCCAAAGAGCTGCATGTGGCTCGAGAGCCACAGTTTGCTGACCGCTACCCTAGCTGGTTTGGTTCAGTGTTTAAAGCGGTGGCCTGTGGACTGAAGGGTCCCGAGTTCTGTTCTAGTCAAGGGCACAGTCAAAGCCAGGAGGGAGCATGTAAGAGGCAGACAATCAATGGTTCTCTTTCATCATTGATAGTCCTATCTCTCTCTTCCTCTCTGAAATCAATAAAAATAAATTTTTTAAAAAGAATTAATAATTAAGAGTGTGGTATTGATACACAAATTGACAGACTAATGCAAAAGTATATAAAATAAACAGAGACTCTCCCCACCCCGTACTGGGATTTAGTACAGGATAAAGAGGGATCTTGTATGAATGAGAAAATATGGACTATATCACACATCCCTAGTGAGTAGCTATCTGGGGGGAAAAGTTGTATCCACATCTCATACCCTACTATGCCAGGATAGGAGAATTTAATTTTCTGAGCAGCATGAATAAAAACATCTATGGCTACGAATACCAGGGTTTCTTTCTGATCATCCCACAGTCAACAAGCCTCCTCTAATCCATATGCAGTAAAACTTTAGTGCCTCAACTCTGAATAGGAGTGGCGAATAGCTGCCTTGGGGAAGGGTGAGGTAAAGGATTCCTGTTTTTCATGATAAAGCTTTACAGTGGTTCTCAACCTTCCTAATGCCGCGACCTTTTAATACAGTTCCTCATGTTGTGGTGACTCCCAACCATAAAACTATTTTTGTTGCTATTTCATAACTGTAATTTTGCTACTGTTAATGAATCATAATGTAAATATCTGTGTTTTCCAATGGTCTTAGGCGACCCCACAGGTTGAAAACTGCTGCAATATATTTAAAAGTAAATAAAGTAAGCTTAATTTATGAAAACAGAATGCAGAATGGTTGTTACCAGGACTGGGGAGGATGGGGTTTAATGTTACAAACTTGTAGCCAGTAGATAAACAAGTTACCAAAGATCTAACACACAGCACAGTGATTACAGCCAACAATATTGTCTTATAGACTTCAAGGTTGCCAGGAGTCTAGATCTTAATTGTTCCCACTGCAAAAAAAATAAATGATAATTATGTGACATGATAGAAGTATTAGTTATAGTGGTAATTATATTGCAATAGATAAATGTATCAAATCAACATGTGCACCTTAAATGTACACAGTGTTATATGTCAATTATATCACAACTTAAAAAAAAGGAAAGCTTTTTTATTTATATTTATATTTTTAATATATTTTATTGTTTTTTTTACAAAGAGGAAAAGAGAGGGATAGAGAGTTAGAAATATCAATGAGAGAGAATCATTGATCAGCTGCCTCTTGCACCCCCCCCACTGGGGATGTGCCCGCAACCAAGGTACATGTCCTTGACTGGAATCGAACCTGGGACCTTTCAGTCCGCAGGCCGACACTCTATCCACTGAGCCAAACCGGTTTCGCAGGAGAGCTTTTTTAAAACCGTGCACAGAGGGTCCACAGCTCTTGATGGTGGAAAATGTGGGAGGGGATGAATAAAAGATAATGACAAGTGCTTGTCTGAGACACTGGGTAGAAGGTAGTCCCCTTTAGCGAAAAGGGGAGAAAGGCACATAAAGTGGATCCAGACAGTGAGAAATCACAGCTTCTGTGACTGATAGGTGAAGTGTGTGCTGTCTCCTAGTCACTGAGAGACTGATGCTGAAAGAACAGTTTATTCCTGCATCTGAACTTGGAGGAAAGGTCAGAGCCAGAAATAATTATTTGAGATCCATGACATGTAGATGTATTTATATCCACAACACACTATAAATGTACTTAGTGAGTATAGAGAGAAAACTTCTGTGGCACCGTATTTACTTACAACTCATGTCTCCGTGGTTGTACACATTTTTTTTACATTTATTCATTGATGGATGTTTGTTTCTTCAATTATAGTGTTGATTACTAGGGACCTGTAAGTTCTGCTCTGCTTCCTAAGGATTTTAAAATCAGTGGGATCACTTCTTCATGCCTTCACCCAATGATAACGGACCTTTTCTCGAACTTGATCTGAAAGTCAGCTGTGCCTAATTAGAGGGTTTAAAAACATGCTTGGGTGAAAGGATTTCTCTGGAATAAGGATCATTCCCATCAGAATTACGAAGCATGTAGGACTTGGTCCCCAGGAGTGGACAGCAGACGTGCTGCCGTGCCCTGTGCTGAATGAGCAGCCCAGCCCACTCACCTGCAGCAGCTCGGCGTGCAGGAGCAGCGTGTAGGCGGCCTCCGTGTAGTTCTCACAGTCTCGGTGCAAATCCCGCAGCTTGTACAAGTACCTGGGGTAAGAAGGGGGCGTTTTTGGTTTGTTTGTTTTAAATGTTTTTATTGATTTTTAGAGAGAGAAGAAGGGAGAAGAGGTGGAGGGGTAGAAACATCGATGAGAGAGGAACATCGATAGGTTGCCTCCTGCACGTACCCTACTGGGGATGGAACCAGCAACCCAGGCATGTGTCCTGACCTGGGATTGAACTGTGACCTCTTGGCTCCCGGGTCAAGGCTCAACCACTGAGCCTCACTGGCTGGGTGAAGGGGGCATTTAGTCGCTGGGGAGCTGCTCTGGCCTTCAGCTCATTCCACAAACAAGCCGCAGCCTGCGTTCCCACCTCTTCTCCCCCTAGTCCTTCCTCTTGGGCAGAAGAATCCCTTGCTTCCTACCTCCCTATTCCTGTAACCCTTGCAGCTGCTGCCTGCCTGTGTGTCTTTCTATTCCATCTACTCTACTTTACACTCTTCTTACTTATTTATCTGTAGGCCAGGGACCCCTGTGAGAAGCTAATAAGAGCTATGGCTCTCCCGCAAGAAAAGGCACATGAATTATGTCCAAGTGTCTTCCATACTCAGGGCTTGCTGGGTTCCAGGCAAATCCTCATGACTCTCCCTGGGCAGACTTTCCTGATCGCCTCGGCCGGCATCTCCCCCCCCTTCCCTGGAACTACACCATCCTCCCTACGCACTCCCTTGTACGGCACTTACTGAGTGTCTGTTTAAACTAGGGGTGTCGAACTCAATCAGAGAAGGGGCCAAAATCTAAAATCCAGCCTAAATCGCGGGCCGAATGGTTTACTGAACAGTCATAAACTGTCATTGTGATGGAAACGCAGCGGACTGCAGTGATGACAGCGCGGTGCGGGCCACACTGCAAGGCCTGGCGGGACGGATTTGGCCCGCGGGCCTTGTGTTTGACACATGTGGTTTAAACAGTCTACACTGGGAAGGGGGGATATCACATGCTTTTTGGTGTCTCAAAGCAGCAAGCATGGGTTTGGTGCTTAGTGTTTGTTGACTGAAAAAATAGCAAAGTCACGACATAAAAGAAAAAGCAGACATTCCCCTCAGCTTACCTTATATATATGTCTTCTCTCTTCTTTTCTTTATAAAAGTTCTATTAAAAAAGTACAAGATACCAATATAAATCAAGAGTTATTGACTAATTTGCCATGAAAATGGCCAAATAGCTATTTTTTTCAACAGTGCCACTTCTCCAAAGAGTTTATTATTTTCCTTTGACAAATGTCCCCAGGAATATTGGTTAAAGAAAAATAACAAATATTTACACAGAAGATAAGTTGAAGGATTGTGCAGAACCATGCTTCTGAGGAACTTGGGAACTTTTTAAATCAAGGGCGGGGAAATTCCAGCCCTTGGCCTTATAATAAGGTGACCAGACATCCCGATTTTTAACAGTTTGTCCAAAATCGGTACTTTTTAAAAATGCCGCTGGATGCTGGACAAATTGTTAAAAATCTGGACTGTCCCGCCAAAAGTGGGACGTCTGGTCCCCTTATCTTATAAGGCCCACAAAGTCATTTGGTCTGGCCTTGCCAAGGCATTAGGAGTGAGTTAATTAAATGTCTGACCAAATATAGCAGGCTAGTTGTTAAGCTGATAATTTTGTATGGCCCAGGAAGGATGTTATAAATATCCACATGGCCCTTGGCAGAGAAAAGGTTCCCCACTCTTCCAAAGGAACAGGAAGCTGGCTTTTCCTCGTCACCTGGCACTTGCTTTCTCAGAGAAACGAGGGCAGTGGTCTGGGTTTTCAGTAAGCAGCGGAGTGGCAGCCCAAACCTGAGATTGGAGGTCCCTGATACGTATGTCTAGCAGTGTTTCCCAAACTTTTGACATATGTGTACCCCTTCTATAATTTTCGTAGTGCTGAGTACCCCTCGTACTCACGGGAACGTAGAATTAGGCGCAGCTAAGCACAGTGCAATGCATACCCCCACCAAACTCCGGTGCAATGCGTACCCCCACCAAACTCTTCCCGTACCCCTGGGGGAACACGTACCACACTTGGGGAAACACTGGTCTAGGGAAAGGCGAGACCAAAGAATTCTAGCATCATGAGGTTTTCAGGAACTAACACTCTACTCATGGTGCAGTGTTTCTCACCCATGTTCGTCTGTGCCCAGTAATTCCAACAATGAAGCAACGACATGTAAACAAGGCAGAGACACCAGTTGAGAATGGCCCTTAGAAAGAGAGCCGAGTTAAGATCTTATATGCTGCATTTTGCATTCCTGTTTTCAAATTTATCCTCAAAGTCTGTGTGTGCTGGTTTCTGCAACAATGAGGAGGCTGCTCCCATTAGACTCGGCAGAACAGACTCCAGAAAGGTGGCCCCGGGTCTTTGTGTCTGTGAGATCGACCTGGAGCTGATGTGTGTGGTGCAGGGGAAGCCTGCAGTGCCCTCCCGCCATCCTAGAGGTGTGGCACCTACCAGCACATTGACAGTGCAGCTCATCCGGTTTTCCTTGCTCTCGTCATGCATGATGATGGTCCTGTAGTCCAAGAGGTTCTCCAGGAGGCTGCTGAGCAGGAGCGCGAATCGTTCTCCTGAGCTGGAGAGGTATTTGTGTTTCCGGAAATGTTCTAGGAGCCTGGAGGGTGGAGTCGAGACAAATGCCCATGTCATCCAGTCATTCCAGCACCATTTATAAGCGCTGTCCAAGGTCCTAGCAGCAGGTGGCGCCAGATGAGACACAGGCGCTTCAGGTAACACAATTACTCCAGGTGCATGATCTCTTCAGCTCAAACCCCACCATCACCTAGAATCGCAGCCCACAGTGCCTTTCTTTGGATTTGCAACTGTATTTTGTTGTTGTTGTTGGTTTTTGTTTTCTTGTCAATACCACAAAAAACAAGAACCTTTGCCCCAAGGTTTGTGTATGCTTTCTGATCACTCTCCTCGGTTGCAAGAAATAATCTTTCCTGTCTTTATTCTGTGGGCATTCTGGTGAGCTGTGTGTGAATGTCCGGCCTAGAGGATCCTGGGAATCTAGCATAAACCCAGACATGTGGTTCTTCAGATAAAGGGTTATTTTCAGAAAAAAAGAGAAGGTTGGAAATAAGACTGAGACTAAATCCTCTTTCTTTAGAGAAAAGATGTTTATAGGAGCTTCTTATATTAAACAATTAGAAAAAAACTCGGGAGCAACAGAAAAAGAAAAGGAAGATGTGTTCAAAGAATTAGTCTGGATCTAGAATTATTCTTGGGTACTGGAGATTTATGCGGCCATGTTTTTCTGAGGCAGTGATCCAGGAAAAATAAAAATAAGAACAAAATAAGGTATTTATGTGAAAAATCAGCTATAGGACTAAAAAATATTCACATTTGTAAATATTTTCGGTTTGTTTCAATGTGTGAGTAATTTCTCCATTTTAATTCATGTATGAGATCAGAATTGTAAAAGTAAAAAGCTGGGAGGTTTAAAGCCAATTTGAATAGGCAGATCTAATAAAAACAGGGTAAAAAGATCAACAAATTATTTTATTAGCCATTAAAAACAATATAAGAGCCAAAACTGGTTTGGCTCAGTGGACAGAACATCAACCTGTGGATTGAAGGGTCCCAGGTTCGATTCCGGTCAAGGGCATGTATCTTGGTTGCGGGCACATCCCCAGTAGGGGGTGTGCAGGAGGCAGCTGATTGATGTTTCTCTCTCATTGATGTTTTTAGCTCTCTATCCCTCTCCTTTCCTCTCTGTAAAAAATCAATAAAATGTATTAAAAAAAACAATGTAAGAAAAACTTCTGGTTCCTTAAATACAGATGAGTCATCAATTCATTAAAATACAAATGAGTCATCAATTCATTTCTGAGTACCCATTGTGCTGGTTCTTTAAAAAAAAATCTTAAAAAACAAAACAAAATTGGGAGACTTGTCCTCAAGCACAGTCTAGTGCACAACACTCCCCCAAACAGGTGAATAACGAAATGATCCAGGCACACCTCCCACAAGTTGGTCAGCATCAGAAAAGTTCAGAGAACACAAGGCATAAATAGTCTAGAATAGTTACAACCCTGGATGATGGAAGGAAAGAAAATAGTAATCAGCAAAAACCCAGAGCAGCCAACATTTTTTAGCATGAAATCTGTAACAGACGCGGTGAAAATGCATTATCCCGATTCATCCTCACCACAATACCAAAATACAGTCCTATTGTTGTGGAGGGGGAAAATGAGGTGCTGGACAGGTTATGTGACTTGTCCAAAGTCAAACTCCTAGAATGTGGAGAAACAGGATTTGAAACCCAATCTCTCTCTAATTCCAACATGCAATTGTTTTAACCATTCTTTTTATACTGCAATTCTGTATATGAGATGGACAGTTAGGAGGGCAGGAGTGTGAGGGTAAAGATCTCTGGGGATGTGGGTGGGTGGGGAGTAGGAATGGTAATGTGAGCACAGAGCGGGAATGAATGTTGGATTCTGGCGAGAGGGGGATAAGGGCAGTGAAAAGACCAACCTTGCTGAAGATATTACTGGTGTTCTTAGAGGTCCTCCAGGGCATAGAGTATTTTATTAAATACATTTTTTTAAATTGATTTTAAAAACAGATGAGAGAGACAGAGAGAAAAAGACAGAAAAAGAAATATCTATGAGCTGCCTCCTGCATGCCCCCTACTGGGGATTGAGCCTGAAGGCCAGGCATGTGCCCTGACCAGAAAAAGAACTGGTGACCTCTTGGTGCATGGGATGACATTCAACCAACTGAGCCACACTGACCAGAGCAGGGAATAGGGTATTTTAAAATGAAAAGTGGACCTTGAAATGTTTTCTTTTTCTCTCCATTCTTTTTTTTTAAATATTTTATTGATTTTGTACAGAGAGGAAGGGAGAGAGATAGAGAGTTAGAAACATCAATGAGAGAGAGTCATCGATCAGCTGCCTCTTGCACACCCCCTACTGGGGATATGCCCACAACCAAGGTATATGCCCTTGACCGGAATCGAACCCGGGTCTCTTCAGTCCCCAAGCCGACGCTCTATCCATTGAGCCAAACCGGTCTCGGCTTCTCTCCATTCTTGAAATTGTTGATTTAAAGCCATAATTAGAGGTGTTATCACTGTTGATGAAGTTTGTCAATTCAAACCCTGGGCAAAATGCTTTGGACATCTCTCCCTCCCTCTGCCTGCTCTGTTCTTGATGGCCCAGTTGGCCAGGGAAACATGGGCATTGGGCTCATGTCCGATAAGCAAGTATCACTGACCCCCACCGAGAACCAATTGGAGTGGTAACCCCAACGATTCTGTGACTATCAGTGGACCTGTAAGCGCAGGGGAAACCTGTTTTTATCCACTTCTAAATGATGTCAGCAACTTGAGGTTTGGTGTCTGAAATACTCACAGTTTTTCCAGAAGGACCTTGTACTGCTCATCTCCTTTGCCCCCTTCCACCTCTTGGTCCAGCTTTGTGATCAGCTCATTCTCAAACTGAAAGCAGAGGCAGAATTTCACAGGAGACGTCTTACCCTTAGAAGAGGACATGAGCAACACCCAGCCATTCCTTGTAGACCTGCCCAACCCCTTTTTAACTGTGAATTAGTTCCAGCGTATACAGAGGAAGACTACTCGTCATATTGTCCATTATAGGACACCGGAGCCCCATCAAAACTTTCTAATGTAGCCTCATGCTACTTTACTCTTTGCTTTACATTTGCACAAAATAATTACCCAAAACATTATTTTCTTATCACAACTATGCATGTAAAAATAGCCTAATGATTCTGATTTTCTATTTTATTTTTGGTTCTTGTCGTAGTCTTGCAAATGGGATTGATTTTTTTCTGATTTTGCATAGCTGTAGAGCTGCAAAATCTTCCTTTTGATATTAATGCATGTTGTAGGTAAAAGAAATAAAATAAAGAAAAAATATATCAGGCACACAGAGATCACTAAACTAGACACTGCTGCATCAGTCTCCTCCCCCTACCCCAAATTTCACCTCCTTACTCTCTCTTCTGTGCTACAACAAATAGGATTAATGTGCACGAAGTCCAATTTTAATTATCTGGAGACTAGAGGCCCGGTGCATAAAATTTGTGCACGGGTAGTGCCCCTAGGCCTGGGCGATAATCAGGGCCGACCAGGGCTTTCCTTCCCATGTCTGCTGGCTGGGGCTTTCATTCATTTTGTGCCATGCCCTGGTGGTCAGCTCACATCATAGCTGGCAGTAGAATTCCCAGTCGGTTGAATTCCCAAGGGGACAATGTGCATATTAGCCTTTTATTATATAGGATAGAGGCTGCTTTAGGAAACTCCAGTAGCAAAAAAACTGCTTTGTGGCCAGCCTGGGTTGGAATATCTGCTCCTATCCCTAATTGCCTTACAAAGTGAAATGTAAAAGAACATTTGTAGACCTACTTTGTTTTGTATTATTCAGGTATGGCTTCTCTATACAGTAAGAAAATAAATAAGAGTTGACTATGTTCATTGGTAAAATTATAGGTCTACACCTCTTACCATATGGAAATTGCCATTTCCACTGAAATTGAACTCACACTGCATCATATCAAAGAAAATGGGGATGGTGGCTTTGCGAAGCTCTATTTCAGGGGTCAACGTGACCTCCAGAATGGGGCCCACCATGGACGGGATGAATTTGATTTTGTGGGGACCTGAAATGAAAGTAGAAAATAAAAAATAATTTCACTGAAGGTAAAGCATTACAATCTTCCTCCACAGGGCCCTTGAGAAAAGAGTACGTTTATGTGGGTAGATAAACTCCATTCAGACTTGGGTGACTTCATACTGTATTCTGACAACAAGTGGACATCATAACAAGAGACCAAGAGTCAACATTCACTTCCAACACAGAGACTAATTAATCTGAGGGTTATTGGAATTAAAATTAAAAAAAAGAGTCCATCATGGCATACTCATCACACAGGTGTATGTGGGCTCGTTCAAGGTCATACACTCACCCAGGTTATACCACATGTCCCGGATCCTAAAGCCAATTTCTTTTCTCATGTCCCCATATCTAGGAAGAAGGACATAAGCAAGAAAATCATCTGCAGTGAAAATAAGTACCTATAATAAAACGAGGAGAATAAAAATGTCCTATGTTCTGCTAGGTCACGTGGAAGGCGGGTTTTGATACCTAACCAAGCCTCGCGGAACCCCACAGAGGGGGCACTTCAACAGCAGGAGGGGCCAGCACAAGCATTGAGGGTAAGTGAGAAGACGAGGCTGACGAACTGGCCGAAGGGAGCAGAGTGAGAAGCACTCTGGCTGCTGTTAAGCAAAGAAATACAAAACAGAAATACTGTTGGGAAGGATGATGGGGGTATGATTTATACAGTAATGGGACCATGCAGAATTTATATACTTATATTTGAGTAACCATGTCTCATACCGCATTGGAAAGCTCTGGACATACATTCTCAATGGGGGGATACTGCTCCCGAAGAGGTGAAAATTGGCTGTTGGGGGCATAAAAGCCTGCTGTTTTCATGAATAAAGTGTAGGTATACAATAGCATATAAACAGATATGCATATACAATATTTATTGGGTCAATATTCATTGGGGGTGTGACTAGAAAAACAATTTCTAAAAAGGTTACTTAGAGGAGTTGATAGTGGGGATATAAAAGTCAGAAACACTGATTTAGACTTGGGGTCAGTGGCTAAGAATGACCTGGAACTCTCCTGAAGAATACATATGCCTGGCTACTCCGCAACACACCAAGCCAGATCAGAGTCTGGGGCTTGGAAAACCAGGAGCAGGAGGGTCACAGCAGATACTGCAAACGTTCCCAGGGGACTCCAATAGGTACCTACGACCATCCTACAAGCTCGGCTCTACGTTTTTGTCTACTCATGTGACTACTGCACCAAACTGTTTGTCAAATTCCTCCTTTGGAGCTGCCTTCAGAAGCCAGTATAAAAACTTCAATTACAGATATCCAACCAAAACCAAACCTATCCTTGAAAGAAACTGTGTCATGTAAGATATTCTAAAGAGAGAGATTCAGGTATCCATCTTAAAAATCTACCATCTTTTGATACTCACTTCACAGAGAAATCTATACATTTTACTTTTATCTTTGAAAACACAATCACTGTGTTTTCAAAGAGCCAAAATTTCACAGCCTTTAAATGATAAATTCCTCAAGTTGTTCCTAACTGCACAGCCTTGGAGTTTCTGGGCTCTCAAATTCCGAAACAGACCCGAGACGAAAGCAATGGAAAGCTTCCCTGAGCTTTCATCACGCTCATGTGTGAGTGTGTTTTGAATTCCGAGCAGAAATCTGCAGGCCTGCCTAGGTGATGTGTCAGACTTGGCTTCTGTGCCCAAGGGACTGAGAGGCACGAAGGAGCCAGTTTTGTGAAGCACCAAAGAGGAAGAGATACTGTGCCTGCAATTTGGACAATCTGCCAGCAGAGGGCCAGCTGTTCCCACAAAATGTGATGGGTGATGGGAAAATGAAGGGGCCCTTGGGAAAAGAAGTGAATCTGAAAAAATTGATGAAATACTTATAAGAGTTGCCTCAATAACAACATGGCACCCAGTGGACAGTAATGTCTGTGACACCCAACATCTTGTTCTGAAATGGAAAATATCACCAACCTCATCTTAAGCAAGTTTGAGAGAACACTCACTTTTTCATAATTTTGGTGCGCTTGGCTTGAGAGAAGGTTTCAAGCTGAAGGGACTCGTGGGTGAGAAATGCTACTGCCAAATGGAAATAATTGTTCCAGAGCTGTTCAGAATTAATTATGTGGGTGAGAAGAAAAGGAAAATGACATTAATAAGGGTCATCACAAAACAGTGCCATATAGCGCAAGTGGGGATTTAATTTTTAAAATCCACAAGACTTCTTTTACTTTCGTGTGTCTCAATTATTCAGCCCTGAAGATATTAACGCCATATTAATACTAACATGTTAATATTAATTTAAAAAAATCCAAACTATTATATTTGTCTTTACTCCTGGGATAAAGGCAAACTGCTGCCAAGAAGCATACCTATTTATAGCAAATGGTCTGGCAACATGTATGAAAAGCCCTAACATTCTGCCCAACTTCCAAAGTAGTAAATACTTCAGGACTTTATCCTGGCAAAATAAATCATGGCTATTTAAAAATACGGAAAACAAGGAAGGCCCTCCAAGTGCTATTTAAGCTAAGAGAAAATGGAAACAATCTAAATGTTCATGAGAATATGGCTAAATACATCATGGAGGAGCCAGACAATGGACTGTATCAGCTATTAAAATTATTGCAAAAATATGTACTATCATCAAGAAGATCAAAGAAAAAGTAAACAGACTAATAGAGGTTATCAAAGAACTGCACAGCTCAATTCCATTTTGCACATACAAATACATAGGAATATACAGATATGCATACACATAAAAACATACACACATCTACATGTATACTTATGACTCCCCACGTTTCATATTCCACAGATACAAATAAAGACACAACCCAGCAGAGCACGTCACCAACAGAGCACAGGCTAGCACATAAGGTCCGAGAGCAGGGCCCTGAGTGCCTTCACTGAGGTCTAGGACAGGCCCTGCACATGTAAATATTCTAATATTTGTTGATGACCGAATGAATGAATGAATTAATGTGAAGCTAGTGACCACCGGTTTGGTTATCACTTTGGACTTTAAACCAAGTGTGCATACAAACCACTCTCTAGAAATGGAACTATCGGTAGGCAGAGCACATAGGTTATGTTAACAGCAGGAGATTGTCTTTCAATTTCCTTCTTTTTGCTTAAGTTATATTTTCTGCCATTATTATTTTTTTTAACAATTAGTTTTCACAGAAAGGAAAAAAATCCTTGTTTGACTATGTGTGGAGGACAGAGGAACAAAAACATGTGCTTCAGGAAAGGACCAAGGACAAGAAAACTTTTGCATTTGAAAATGGTAAAATCTGAGGCGATGTTTTCCAAAATGAGCTGGTTTGCCGAAGCCGGTTTGGCTCAGTGGTAGAGCGTTGGTCTGCAGACTGAAAGGTCCCAGGTTCGATTCCGGTCAAGGGCATGTACACTGGTTGCGGGCACATCCCCGGTAGGGGGTGTGCAAGAGGCAGCTGGTCGATGTTTCTCTCTCATCGACGTTTCTAGTTCTCTATCTCTCTCCCTTCCTCCTCTCTGTGAAATATCAATAAAATATATTTTTTTAAAAAAATGAGCTGGTTCTCTTGCGTTGGCTGAGAATCCGAGGAACGAGGTGCGTAGCAGGCTTACCTGAAGTTCAAAGCCTGCCTGATCCATGAAACGCCTTGTGAGGACCTCAGCAAACTGGTTTATGGCGCGGAGGAAAACCCTTGGGGAGGAAAACACGGGGTGAGAAAGGCACCTGTATGCTCACCGCAACACTTCCCAGCGATGTTACAAACAAAGCAACGCAAACCTGGACTTGACTAGCTGAGGTCCTTAGGAGCCTCATGACAGAGCACAGTCTGCAGAGGACACTGCAGGTCCGTGTCTGGAACTGACTACTAGCCCCATTCAAGGCTGCATCGCAATTTAGCCTCTGCCCTCTCATGCTGCTCCCGATCCAGAGTCTACGCAATGTTTCTCTCTCTGTGTAGAGTAGGGGAGGGCTTGTCTAGTCAAGTCTGAGGACCTTGTAGAGCTAACAATAATGGTGGGAATCATGAGTTACTTGATCTGCCTCTTTTAAAATTCTGACGTTCCTATAATAGAACATATATATTTAGTTCACTTCACTTCCATTCCAAAGTATCGGTTGTGGGCCAGAATTCACAAAGCGCTGGCTTAGGTTTTGCTTTGAAAGAGAACTGTTCCTGATCTTATGACATTTCCACCTTGGTGGGGGGCCATATGCCGTTTGACCCAAGAAAAAATCTGGAAAATTCAATGAGGGGGTAAAGAGGTTTGGGAAACCAAAGGAAGAGAGGGTGACATCCAGGTCAGAAAGGCTCCTTTCGCAGGTGGCACCTGAGAGGGACCTGAAGGAGCAAGTGGCAGGGTGACAGCCAGAGGCGAGGGGGAGGCCAGGCAGGTGGAGAGCAGCGTGAAGGGAAGGACAGAAGACGCTTCTCGGCCAGTTTGTGTGGAGATAGAGGGGAAGAGCAGAGGGGGAAGGCTAGGAAAGCAGGCAGGGCCAGGATGCCAAGTCTGTGAGCATCAGAATGACGAAAACCACATGGAGCCGCTGGCAGGTGCCATGGAGAGTTGACGCTGACGAGTCGGTCAGGAGACTACAGCAGAGAGAAGGGGGTAGAGAGCAGGGTCAGAGCAGCGGTGGGCAGCCGGGGAAATCAGGAGCATGAGCACACCAACCAGGCTCGTGGAAGTGGAAGGAGCCTTGCTTTACAGATGGTGGATCTGAGCAAAGGATTTCACAGGCCTTCACAAAAGTCCGAGAGCTATTTATTACCAGGCCCAAGTGCAGTGACCCCTTAACAATGCAGGCGTTAAGGGCCCTGACCCCGGCACGGACAAAATTCCTCATATAACATTTTACTCCCCCAAAACTCAACTACAGCCAGTCCTTTGTACCCTCGGGTTTCACATTGGCGGATTCAACTAACTGTGGGTCAAAAACAGTATTTTCAATCTGAAGTTGGGAATCATGGATGCAGAGGGCGGGCTGATTATACTAATAGTCTAAGGTTGACTGGAAGCCTTACTGGTAACATAAATAGTCAATGAACTCATATTTTGTATGTTACATGTATCATGTACTGTAGTCTTACAATAAAAGGATGCCAGAGCAAGGAAGAGAAAAGACATTTCCTGTGCTATGGAAAGGAATCCATATAGGTGGATCCATATAGTTCAGGCCATTTTGTTCAAGGGTCAGCAGTATTCAGTCAAATGCCCCGGGCCTGTCTGGGCGGGCTTACCTGCTCTGAGTCATATTCATGACCATCCAGTCTTTGGCATAGACATTCTTTCCAATCAGATCCTTAAACATGATAAAAGTTTCCATGAGGAAGTCCTGCAGAGAACAAAGGAATGGCTGGAGGAAAACTGGGGGACACGTCCTTCCCGGCACACCAGAAT